>NC_143489.1:20705932-20973082 GCF_027475165.1 Benincasa hispida | reverse complement strand
GAGATAGTGCATCGAGGGGATGTGATTGTCATGCAGATTGCTTCGAAGCACAATGTTGCTGACTCGTTTACGAAGGCTCTCACGGCTACAGTGTTTGAGGGTCACCTATGGAGCATGGGTCTACAGGATCGCCCGCGGCTGAACTAGGGCAAGTGGGAGATTTTTTTGTACTGGGCTTTTATGCCCTAGTTTATTGTTTTGTACTAAGTTTTTTGTACACCCCACTTCGCTTTAGGACAAGTGGGAGTTATTGGGGTTGATGCCCTAGAGTCTCGTGTCCTGTAGTTTGTAAACAGTATATACGAATACCAGTGATTTTTAATATATGATATTTACTTCACATCTTGTTGTTTTGCTCGGTTATTTGTTTTATTTGCTTTACCACAAACCAATAAACATAAAATCCCTGGTTATCTGTATGTGACTCAAGTATGTATGTGGTGACATACAAGTGGATCATGTCTTGAGTGATAACCAAAATGGTCAGTAGTATATGGATATAGGAGGGAAACCTTATCCTGGTAATGCTACGGACGCGGCCCCCTTTGTGGAATGGTCACAAGTGTTGTGACTTGCCACAGATGGTCTGATCCTAATCATTCGTGTTGGGGACATGCGAACGAGGGTGTCCTATACAAAGAGTTTGTATAAGACCTGACCACGAAGTGTTAATGTCTCGTTATCTAACACCGTACATGACAGATACTTCACTTCACTAAAATGACCATAGGTAACATGACCTCAATCCTGAGTGAGTTGGGAACTCCTGCCATTGAGAGCGGTCTTTTGATTTGTATGGGTGTGAGTGGCCAAGTCGCCGATTCAAACCTACCATTTTGGGGATTCGTCTGATTTGGGAGCTGGGAACTCAGCTACACAAGATGAAATTCACTTCTTCCCCGAGGTAGGGGTAAGTAGATAGATGGTTCCCTTAAGGGCTAATTCCAAGGCTTGAACGATGTGGCGCCACACACCTTCTCTTGGCCCGAGAGGTGTTTACACATAGTTGGACTATGTTTTATTTTTCATTAGAGGAATCAATGGTACTTAAGGAGTGAAATGTAACTACAGGGGCAAAACAATAAATTGGCCAACTATACTTACAAGCATCTGTGAAGGGTCATCATACTCATGATTGGTTATATCCAATGGACACAGAAATATATCTATGGTAAGAAGAGTTCAGTTGTTGGTCTTTAGTGGAATCACTGACAGTTAACGGATAGTGAATATCGTGGCTAAAGAGTTTAGTCAGCTATTCACGTACCGTTAGAGCTTTGAGCCACAGGTTCATTAGGTCACCTGAGTAGCTTGGATAAAGTCGAGAACCAGTGTTTGGGTTAATTTGAAATGTTCAAATTGACAGAGGAAGTTCAATTATATATGATATAATTGGACTAGTTAATAATATATGATATAATTGGCTAAATGTATGAAATACATTATTTTGGAGGAAATTAGATATAAATATGATTTATATCAAGTAGAGAAGAAAATACTATAGTACATATATGATATCAAACTATAGGATATAAATATAATATGATTATATTTATTAATTAAATTAATTGATTAATTATTTCATAATTAACCGATTAATCCACGTTCAGACGTGGGAAGTGAGGCTGCGAAGGTTATGGTAACTGGCGGGTTAAAGCTATGAAAATTGTTTTCATTTTATTATTTAATCGTGCATTCGTATCGCCTGTGCCCAAAAAGAATCCATGAAAGAGCGATCGCGAGAGCCTATACGATAGAAGCTCGTTCGTCTAAACGATCGCCTAGTTTACGCGTTCTCTAAACAATCGTATACATTTTTTCTAAACAATCATTTAGTTTTTCCTAAACGATCGTGTAGCTCTACTATACGATAAGCATTTCCACTATACGATAGCAGAGTTCATCTCCCATTTGCTTTTCGTCTACACGACGTCTTCTCTTTCGTCCTCTACCAAACTCACCAGAGCCCACTCTTTGGGTTTTTGACGCCGAAGATACCTGGGTTTCTCTTGTGGTGGTGTCGTCCTACGGCATTGTTCATGTACTTCAGATCATGTCGTTGCAGTCAACAGACTCGTCGGGTGCTGGTAGATTAGTGGGAGGTTTTCCGCTGCTTTGGGTTCAGTCGTTCGAAGAGTGCCTTCATCTGGTATGAACCCTTTTTTTTATATTTTATTATATTCTGAGCATGCCGATTATGAGTTTAATATGCATAACAGTTTATATGGAATGTATATCGTTTATGTTTCGGTCACTGTGAAATCGGAGCGATCTAAGCCCACTCATGGAACTCTCGGTGTGAGATCCTTCAAGATCAAGTCTGGTCTGCCTGGTTTCACCACATATATGAGATCAACTCTAATCCTTCTGACTCCGTCTCATCTGCAAGATTGCATCTAGTCCCAAAAAAGGCACCCTACGACGATCTTGCAGGAAAATTGTTTAAGACTCCGAAAATAAAAGGCACCATCTGCAAGACTCTAGGGCGAAGAAACTGCTTGTCTGCAAACTCCAAACTACTCGTCTACAAGAAACTATTCAATAAATTTCTTTAGTTCCATTTCTAAAGACTCCAAGGCGAAAATAGCCTCCCTTTTGTGGAAAGACAAGAATGCACAACCAACAAGATAGAAAAATAGCTAAATATGTTTTATCCTTCAATTTGTCTTTTATCCTGAGTTTTGCAAATAACATATTTTCCCTACTCAATTATTCTTGAGACTCGATCCTCATACCATCAAAATTTTGAGTAGAATGGGAATGGGAAGCTTTCTTTTGCTTTCTTGTAGTGGACTTATTATATCTTTGAGCCTTTAAGAACTAAAATGAAATCCAAGAGCTAAATATCACTGGGGAATCATTCTTAGAAGGTGTCATACGAATTTCTCTCTATGAGCAAACTATTGAATGATATGCATAGAAAATATGTTCACGTGTCTTCAGAAGATATCTATCCTTGTCTCAATAGCTAATTAACTCTTTAAAGGAATGAATCACCTCATCTTAAAAATTCCCCTTGATTGGAAGGCCCCCAAATGACCATAGCACAAACAAATTGATTTTTCTTCCATAGTGTGAAGAATATTAGTTAAAGGACACTAAGCTTCATAAAAGGCTTGGACTACATCACTATTAAGATTATATGTGTACAAAGAAGCCATCACCGTGCCAAATAAACAAACATCATAAAAGAATCACTTGTTTCGGTCGACTACAAACTCAAGTCACTCGCAATAGTAATCAGTAAAGCTAAATTTCCCAAGAACCTTCATTGTGACGTTTAAGCGAGTCTGGTCCTCAATTATACGATGTTCAAGAGTTAACACTTGGTAGGGATTAAGGGTCTTGTCTTAGATAGAAGATTGTAAGATCCACACGCTTTCCCCCTGAGTCAAAGGCACTTTTGTTGATAATTTAGGAAGAATCATGTTATTGTCTAAACTTAGCCAACGAACTACAAAAGGGCTGGCTAATGACTTTTCCACAAGAAAGCTAAGTCCATATTTTATTGGTTGACCTCTATCTATAAGAATCGTAAGGTATCTCTCATAAAACGAGATGTGTTCAGTAAAGTGAACGGTCATTCTGCAAAAAATACCACCATAAAAGAATGAGTCTCAACGGCATAATTCAAAGGAAATTAAACAAAAGACCAAAAATATGTTGAGCTTCACAAGGCTTTATTATATTTTAACAAGGCTTTATTATATTTTAATCCCAAATGGATGGAGAGCGCTAATAGATGTGATTGCCAAAACATGCATTAATCTTATAATATCACCATCCTTAGCACACGATATAATAAGGTTCTAGGATTCCTTTCCAGGGTCAGTAGTGTTGGGTTTTATGTCCTAAAACTCGTAGTTTGTAAACAATAGAACTTATTTTGAAAAATTCAATAAAGGTGTTATTGAATAGATGTATTACTTATGAGAAATCCAATAGACCTAAAAGTTCTTTGACTATTGGATGAGTACTTGAACTTTATGTGGAGGCATAAAGATGGATCAGATTTGAGTAAATAGTCCAAATGATCTATAGTATATGAATAAGGTTGGGTACCTTATTCTGGTAACTCTATTGGATGCGGCCCATTCTGTAGTTGTTACAAGAAGTTGTAAAGTGCTACAAATAAAGTGATCCTAATTCATTCATGTTGGGACATGAGGAGTAGGGGTGTCCTTGTGCAAAAGGGTTTGTACAAGATCAGATCATGAAATCAGTCACTCTTACTTTATAACGCTATTTACGGTTTAAGACAAACTATTTTAAAGTGATGACCTAGGTAACTTAACCTTAATCCTGAGCTAACTATGAACTTCTGTTTATTTGGAATTATCCTTAGATTTGCATAGGTGAGGGTTGGCTCAATAGCGCTGGCTCAATAAACCTCCCATTTCAGGGGTAAAACTGGATAGATAACTGAGACATAGGGTGCAAGACAGAATTCACTCCTACCCGCTTTTAGGGATAGTAGAGAGGTTGTTCCCTTAAGTGTTGATTCTGGGTCTTGAACAAGGAGCCCCGCCCTTTCATTAGCCCGAGAGGGACTCGGTTTTGTTGATTGGATCACAAAACAATTGTTCATTAGGGGATCAGTGAGAACTTAAGGAACAAAAGGTAATTTCGGAGGTAAAATAGAGATTCGACCCAGCTATTATTACGAACAACCAATGAAGGGTTGACTTACTAATCATGGTTATATCGAGTGGACATAATATATCTACAGTGAGAGGAGTTCAACTATGGGATTTAGTGGAGTGCCCCATTAGTTAACGAATGGGGTTAGATCGATCTAATGAGTTTAGCCAATTAATCTTGAATTATTGGAGCTCATGATCTGTAGGTCTACAAGGTCCCCCTACTAGCTCGGAAATGGATTAGCTCTAAAGTAGCGTGATAAGTTAATTTGAAACGTTCAAATTAGAATCAAACGGAATTGGAGATATATATTTAAATATGATTTAAATATATGAAGATGGATTTGTGTAAAATTAATTTAATATTTTATATTAAATTTATTAGAATTATTTAAATTGTTTAAAGAGTTATTTATTAATTTTATTAGAAAACTAATTTATGAAATTAATTTATAAAATTAATACATTTTGATTAAATAAAAAATGATTTTAAAATCAAAATTAGATTTTGAAAATAGAAAAACACAAAAATGAAAATTTGGATTTTTCATCTCCATCTTCAAAGTAGCTCACAAAGAACCCATTATCTTCAACTTTCAATTACTCCAAGCATGAGCTGCATCCCATGCAACAAACCTCTTTGCATGATAGTCTGCAATATGTTGAAGATATTGGAGTGAAGTTGAAGTGATGCAACCGAAAGAATTTTAGCTAAAAATTCTTGAGAAGAAAGTGTTCTTCATTGGGTTGCTGCTGTGAGCATTCTCCAAGTTCCCTTTGATTCCAGCTTATTTTGAGTTCCACAACTTAATCTAGAGCTTTAAGAGAATAGTATGGAAGATCTTGTGGTGGTCTGCACAAAGATTTGGAGGATTTAACAGCTGGAAATCAAGATTTCAACGGTTCTTCAAAGGTATGTTTTGAAACCCATTAAATTCTATTTAAGCATGTTTCCGTTTCTACCAAAATTAATCAATTAGAGTGCTTATCGATCCTCCTTGCTTACGCTACGTGCTGCTACCAATTCAACAATTGATATCAGAGCATCATATAAGCATTCAATTCAGTTTAATTTTGGTTTGGTGGATGTTTTATATGAAAATATGAAATTGTTGTACTAATATATTTTGTTGAGTTTTGGCTTTTAATTTCTCTTTAATTTCTCATTTAAATTTGTAATTGGCTCTTGTTTGATGAGCTTATATGTCTTCCCAAGAGTCTATAATTTATTTGGGGTCATTAGAGTTGAAATTAAGCTATAATTCGAAGAAACAAGCGAAGAGGCCGAGTTGCAGATTCCAGAAAACCAGCCTTTGTTCATAACGCCATTGAGCTTCAATAGCTAAACGATTGTTTAGCCTCATGTGTTAGATGATGTGAAGAAAAGCTAAACGATCATATAGCTTCGGGCGTTGATCGTTTAGGTGTTGTGCGCTAGGCGATCGTGTACCTGCAGGAGCTAAGCGATGCATTGTATTGCTATATGATGGCACTACACGATCGTGTAGCTTCGGGTGAAAGCTAAGCAATGTGGTGAAGAGCTATATGATAGCGCTGTACGATCGTTTACCTTTAATCGGGAGTTAAACGATGCGTTGAGATGCTAAGTGATAGCACTAAGCGATCGTTTACCTCTATGTGGCAGCTAAGCAATGCGTTGAAATGCTAAGTGATAGCATTAAGCGATCATTTACCTATGCGTGGCAGCTGGGCGATGCGTCGAGAGCTTTGCGATAGTACTAAGAAATCGCTTACCTTGTGTGCGTGCCAAACAATCAATACGCGATGCTAGACAATGGCGTTAAGTGATTGTTTAGTAAATGTTCGCACTAAACGATGGAGCTACACGATAGTGTTGGACACTAAGCGATCGTGTAGCGGCCTCCGGCACTAGACGATGACACTATGCAATAGAAGGCAAACACTGCATGATCGTGTAGCTTGGTTAAGCAATATGCGTTGGTTGCTAAACGATCACGCAAACACTAAACGATCAGGAAAATGCATGACAATGGTCGTTAATGCTAAACGATCAAACTTAGCGAGATTTGAAATGGGCAAGAGTTGGCGGTTCGACCAGTTCTCTTGAGGTCCAATCTGGTTCAGCTTCAAATAGTTTTTGGCTGGTCCGGTTCAGACTCTGCTGGTTCGATTCAGACGGTTCGGGTCCCGTTCAAGTGGTTCAGAGTAATTCGAGCGGTGTTGAAGCTATTTTTGTAATAGTTAGGCTTTTGCTTGCTTGTTTTTGCCAAAACTAAAACCATATCAATCCGTGTTTAATTATTTATGCATTGGATATATGTTATAATTAAATAAATCTTGTATATGCATATAGTATGCCATTTAGATTTAAAATCCCACTGTGGGAAGTATGCAACATGCATTGAAAGTATGTTATAAATTGTTATAATATATAGTATGCATGTTAAGGTTTCTTGTATTTAATATAAGTGTTATATTAAATGTTGAATGTCTGTATGTTGTTGATATTTAGCACGTCTAAAGTTTTATAAGTTGTTATAAAATTGGGTTAGACATTTAAAATCCATAACAAAGAACAGTTGCATGCTCACGTAGATTAACCACTTGTTTTAATAGTTAAAATAGGTTGTTAAACTTGTAAAACTAGGGTTACAAACTCAACCGGTATATAATCTTGTTGAGGTCTGGGGGTATTTAAGTTGACGGTCTACAGAACACCTCCTATCTGGGATTATAGCGAATTATTGAGCATTGGTAACCAGTTTTATGAGTACTCATGAGCGATGTGAGGTAATAAAAGGGTTTATCACCTAGACATCGTAGGTTTAAGTCCATTTATAAGTGTTATACTTGGATAAATCACATAGACTTAGGGTTGTTTTTATTAGCGGAAAAAGAACCTAAGTATAATTTTACCCAAAAAATCAGAACACTTCAGTGGTAGTCAATAACTTCTATATGATAGAGTTATTAGAAAACTTCAGCGAGAGATTAATAACATACACGATATGTTATTCTTAGCTCTTGCGTCCCTAAGAGTTCACAGTATGGATTTAAGCGGTACTTCGTGTCATTCCGGGAGTGACCTCCATACGGAAAGTGTTTTTTAGCTTAAATTTAGACTCTGGTGAATAAGGGGAAGTTGTTCAAACAAAAATCAAGTTTATGATTTCAATTGCCACATCTCCACATAGTTTACACCGTGACATTCATATGACGCTTTGTGTCACCCTAGGAGTGACCTCCATACGAAAAGCGGATGTATGCGTCAAAATCAAGGTGAACGGAGGAAGTAGTACATAGTAAGTGGGTGAAGAAAATGTGTCAACATTTCCTACGGTCTCCTCCATTAGTCTGAACCGTGAGATTCTTATGTTGCGCCTGGACGGCTATCCCTACGGAAGGCTGTAACATAGGATTTGGAACAACCCAGGCTTCAGTAAAATGAATAGGGTCTTATAATTCCGTCTTGGGTATTGTCTTCTATTTTTTAGGCATACTCATACCATTGTGTAATGTCTGAAAAATGGCGGGTCTACACTTATAGAATTATTAAGTTCTAATAAATACTGACCAAAAGCGGTACCTAAATGACAATCGAAATATGAGTTATTCTGGATATAGTATTTAGTTAAGAATGTCTTGATGTAGTATCGTTGCGAAAGAATAATCTTGGGTATATTATTAAAATTGTTAATACTTGATTGGATTTAAAAGCAATTCACTTATAGAATTTGTTGATAATTCCATAATGACGAGTTCAATAATACAATTGTTGGCGTCAGATAAACTTACTGGGGATAATTAAGTGACTTGGAAATCAAATTTTTCATTATTGAGAATAAGATGTTATCCCCATATAGTTTTATCAAAAGCCTATTGTATACTAAACATGTTTACAATGATTCTCTCGGCTAAAGTGTTAGAGAATTACCTAGTAGGACTAGAAATACCAGATTAATAACTAGGAAAAATGAGAGAAATATTGGGTATGGGATACCGAATGGTAAAAGATGGGTATGGGATGCCCTAGTTTATTGTATTTCTCTATAAAACTCAGAAACTCAGTCTTATATATCGGATATATAAATTACCACTGGAGTTCTAGTCCAAGTGGGAGTTTGTTGGGTTTTATGTCTTAAAACTTGTAGTTTGTAAACAATAGAACTTATTCTAAAAAATTCAATAAAGGTGTTATTGAATAGATGTATTGCTTATGAGAAATCCAATAAACCTAAAAGTCCCTTGACTATTGGATGAGTACTTGAACTTTATGTGAAGACATAAAGTTGGATTAGATTCGAGTAAATAGTCAAAATGATCTATAGTATATGAATAAGGTTGGGTACCTTATTCTGGTAACACTATTGGATGTGGCCCGCTTTGTAGTTGTTACAAGAAATTGTAAAGTGCTACAAACGAAGTGATCCTAATTCGTTCTGGTAACACTATTGGATCGGACCATGAAATCAGTCACTCTTACTTTATAACGTTGTTTACTGTTTAAGACTGACTATTTCAAAGCAATGACCTAGGTAACTTGACCTTAATCCTGAACTAACTATGAACTTCTCTTTATTTGGAATTATCCTTATATTTGCATAGGTGAGAGTTGGCGGATAGATAGCTGGAGACGTAGAGAGGTTGTTCCCTTAAGTGTTGATTCTAGGTCTTGAACAATGAACCCCGCTCTCTCATTGGCCCCAGAGGGACTCGATTTTATTGATTCAACCCAGCCATTATTACGAGTAGACATAATATGTATATGTGTGAGGGAGCTCAACTTTGGGCTTTAGTGGAATGACCCATTAGTTAAAAAATGAAGTTAGATCAGTCTAATGAGTTCGTTAAAGCCCGTAGGTCCACGAGGTCCCCTACTAGCTCAAAAATAGATTAGCTCTAGAGTGTGTGATAAGTTAATTTGAAACATTCAAATTAGAATCAAACGGAATTAGAGAATATATATTTAATTATGATTTAAATATATGAAGATGGATTTGTGTAAAATTAATTTAATATTGGATATTAAATTAATTTGAATTATTTAAATTGTTTAAGTAATTATTTATTAATTTTATTGGCAAATTAATTTATGAAATTAATTTATAAAATTAATAAATTTTGATTTTAGAAATAAAATATGATTTTAAAATCAAAATTAGATTTTGAAAATAGAAAAACACAAAAATGAAAAATTGGATTTTTCATCATCTTTATCTTCAAAGTAGCTCACAAAGAACTCATTATCTTTAACCTTCAATTACTCCAAGCATAACAGCAAATCTCTTTGCATGATAGTCTATAATATATTGAAAGATTGAAGTGAAGTTGAAGTGATGTAATCGAAAGAATTTTAGCTGAAAATTCTTGAGAAGAAGGTGTTCTTCATTGGGTTGTTGTTGTGAGCATAGCTTGAGTCCCACGAGTTCCAAGAGAATAATAGGGAAGATCTTGTTGAAAATCAAGATTTCAATGGTTCTTCAAAGGTATGTTTTGAAACCCATCAAATTCTGTTTAAGCATATTTCCGTTTCTGCCAAAATTAATCGAGTGCTTATCGATCTTTGTCGCTTCCGCTGCGTGTTGCTACCAATCCAACAAGTAGGGTTGTTTGAACTTTTATGGGTCATCCGTACATTGATCAAAAAGTGGTGTTGTAGGGTTGTTTACCTTTTCGGGGTCATCGCTGCGTTGGTCAAGCAGTGGTATAATCAGGTTGTTTAGACTTTTCTAAGGTGATCCCTATGTTGATTAAGAAGTGTTGTAGGGTTGTTTAGACCTTTCCGGGATCGATCTCTAGGAGAGCTTTGGAATTGGGTAGGTATTAGGCATACATAACATATGCTTTTGATACTCTGTCACCTCCTAAATTGCATTGATTTATCCTAAAAATTTCATTTCAATTGGAGATTGGATATTCACCATGTACGAGGATCTCCGCTAAGCATCCATGGTTGAATGGTTAAAGCGCCCAACTCATAATTGGTGAATGAGTATGTTCAACTCCGGAGGCATTTCTTTAAAAAAATGGAGGCAAGTTAGTGGGAAAAAAATAGTAAAAAAAAGTTCTAAAATATAAAAAATAAAAAGGAAAAAACCTAATAGAAAGAGAGAACAAAAAGTAAAACTTGAAGCAAAAGTTTAAAAAAAAAAAAAACAAAAAAAAAAGGAAACGAAACGAAAAAAGCAAAAAAGAACTCTAAAGTCCCATCTTCCCTTCTTTACGCCCATGCCCTAAGCTTTCTCTTTCCGGTTTCTATTTCTCAAGTGCCGGTGGCCTCCCCTTCACCTTCGTCAGCAACCATTCAATATGGCCCTCTGAGGATGGCGTGCGCGGCGATGAGATGATGGACATAGCAATAAAAAAAAGGGCGTTTCGGCTTCCAACATTAAACGCATCTTCGACGGTGGCAGCGTTCCAAAATTTGATGGCACAGACTGGAAACATCGACGGAATTTCCGACGAGAGCAAGGGGGTCGCTGAAGCTCCATTACTCATTCACACAACAAGACCCACGAGCCAAGAATGTCAGATTCTACCACCAGAAACTCCAACGACACGACAGAAACTCAATGATGTCTAGATTCAACGAATCTCTATTTCTTGCTTTGACAACGTTGCATGACTTTCAGCATGGCAACAGTGATCGTCGAAGCCAGAAAAGCGGAGTTCTGATGAGTTCATATTTCAAAATTGAGCGCATATATGTCTCAAATTTGGTTGCACAGGTGGATGGTGGTGGAATGGACGTCATAGCTCGTCGGAATGGTTGGTTGCCATTGTTCTTTACAGATGCTTAAAAAAAAAAAAAAAAACAAAGAATCATGCTTTGTGTAGAAGAGGCAATAAGAATCCAAAATGCAAGGAGAAAAGAAAATAAATGTTACAGTGAAAAAGAATGACGAGAAAAAAGAGAGTTTTGAAATTTGGTTTAGTTTTTAATCCCATTTAGACCCAAATTTCACAACTATATAAGTTCCTTTAAAGTTCAATCTGCTTGCTTAGTTGACTTGGGGTTTAAATTAGATTAAGATATAAATTAGTTTAGATTCAAATCTCACCTCATCAGCTAACTGTGCGTTATCAACGTGAGATAAGCCTCAGATTCCATTTGAATCGAAGCCACACCAAAGATTTGGTCAAATTTTGAAAATTTTATGCTAAATTTTGTTCTCCAGACAAAATTAAATTAAAAGTCAATTGTGGATAATAAAACTCAAATCTATATCAAATAAATTTGGCCAAATTTCAAATTTTATTTTAAATTCAAATTATTCAATTTTATGTACCCAATTCATAGTTTGATGAATTTGACACATCAAATACACTCAAAATCAAGAACAAATAACTTGTATTTTGATTCATATTTTATCTTTTTCGAGATTCATCCATCGGCTTTTGTTGAATAAGAAATATTTGATCAATCACAAATTGTCTGGTCATTTACCAAATTAATATGACGAAATTACAAATCATTTAATTTGAGACTAATTAAAAGTTGACATGTGTCATAAATTAAAATTGAAAAACATAAATTGGCAAATCCCGATGACGCCACATATTTTCATCGTGACCATTGGATTGAAAAATATAATTTGGTACAATTTGATATTATTATTTGAGGTAAAGTCCAATTGAGCCCAATAATAGACTTAATTTGACCCAAATCATATTAGTTGGGCCGAGGGGCCAGGTTCATGGATAAACTAATCCCAAGCTCACAAAGTCCACTTGATAACTCTATAAATAGAGGAATTTTATTTGTAGAGGTAAACAATTTTACATTTCAGAGAGCTTAAAAGATGACCACACTTGTGTGAATTAGAGGATCAGAGGATCGAGTAAGAGAGAATTAGAGTATCAAGTACGAGATTGAACCACATCTCATCAAATTAACACAAACACAAGTTTAACTCCACAAAACAAGTTTCTCCAACAAACACGCATATTTATAAAATTTAAAGAATAAATAAACCAAATCCCTCGCAACGGCGTCAAAACTTGTTGCGCTAATAGACATGCGTTGATTTTAATCTACACTCAGATGTATTTGCATTATTAGCATCTAATTGCAGTGAGTATGGGCCGATCACAAGTTTTCTTATTCTCTTGCCAAGTATAACAAGATCACAAGTTTCTCGAGATGACCCAAGGTCGAACACGGGGGTTTGCAGTTAAAGATGTTTTGCAAAGAATGTGCTTGAGGCGGAATCTAAATGACTAAAATAAAGAAAGTATGAAACATGTGACTAACTGTTATGCGATGACCTAATTAATGCAACTAAACTAGCTAAACAAGTAGTGAGTATTTAAAGAACAATTTTGAGAGTTTTTAGTGAAACAACAACTTTAACGCATAATAAAAGTGCATGGGAAAAAGCAAGGTTTAGGGAAATCAGTGTCGCATTTCTAAGTTTAGCTTTAAGCAGAATCCTGGCTCGCGTCATCTATTTGTCACACACCTCTTGGTGGCTAGCCGCAGTTGTCACATCTCTATGACGCATGATCAATGATGCATTGCGCATAAAGTTATTTCTATCTCTAGAAATACTTCTTACTTGCTTAGTGAGTTCTGCAACTCTTTACTTTCTCGAGTAGTTGGTCGTAGCTGCTTGACTCAATGAGTGATCAAAGGCAAGTGTTTAAATAATTATACACTAAGCAAGTAAGATTGACCTTTAAATGTTTAACTTAGTTCAAAGCATTGATCATCCCCTTTACTATGTGAAGATTAACAACGCATGGTAAATAAGAAAGGGATGGTCAAGAAAGGAAGATAATAAAGGTAGACATGATGATATGCAGATAGATGCATTGATTACAAGATGTATTAATGTCTTAAGTCAGAATGTAATACAACAATATAGATAAGATAGAAAGATGGATTGCTAGTTTTCAATAATCTTGCTTCTAAGAGATGTATGTCAAGGTTGTTGGTGATGGAATGGTAGCATGAAGTGGAGAAGGCCCTCTTAGACTCTTGCTTTGACATAGTTCCGGTTGTCAATCAGAGGTGAACTATGGAAGTGGAGAACTCTCAGAGAAACTCTTGAATGTGCTCTCGCCTGTGATCATAGGTTCCTGCCTAAGGCAGAATTCTCTGGATGCTTTGCCTATTGATGTCAAGGTTGTATTTATAAAGTCATCCTCTTATGACCTCGAGTATCCCACAATGGATAGTCACCATCCCTAACAAGGTAGGTGGGGATGTCAGTGCTGCTATCATGATTATCATTCTGAAGTTGCAGCAGGAGATCCACTAGAACAGGATCAGAGATCCTGAGGCATGCGATCAACATTTCTTCATCATGATCAGCATGCAATCAACTCTTGCGATAACTTTAAAATATACATTTTAACGCACGTTAACTCATGATATGCAGTCATTGGTGTTTTTATGTGCACTTCAGCGCAAACATCATTTTTAGCATGAATTCCTAGCATTATTGACGCATAATTTGCCTATCTACCCTCATTATCCTAAGCAAAATACTACAATAACTTGTATTTCTATAAGTTATCATATGCTGAAAAACAACTAACTAACACGTAACTAATTATTTTTTTTAAACCAACTCTTATTCTAACTTCCTTACAAAATATCTCAGTACACCAAGCTCACTTTGGCATATTATGTACAAAAGAAACCAATCCAAACAAGCATAGTTCAACTGACATAAGACTATGACTATTATTAACCTCGTAATAGGGTGTACATGGGTTAGATTGGGTTGTACTGAGGGAAGTTTCTGGACCAACTCGAATTTTCAGGTTGATCGGGTTGGCTACCCGAGTGACCTGAATATTCAGATTGTCGGGTCGTTTGTTTATTTTTTTTCTTTCCTGTAACACGAAACCTGGAAGAAGTACGCAAAGGAAGGATGAAACTTATTTACAAATCAAAAGAAGCAAATGAAAGGACGACAGACGAATGAATGAACTAGACTAATGAAACGGTAGAAGCAGACGAGTGACTGAGAACTGGCGCGAGGGAGAGCTAGAGATGTACGGAAGAGGCTGCGCCAACAAACAAAAGAGGGAGAGTTAGAGACGAGAGGCAATGCAGGTGAAATCAAAACTTGAAAGAGGGGGAGTAAAAAAGGTAGATGAGAGGCACAACAAATGCCAAACGTGAAATCGAAGAGGGAAGGGGAAGAGACAAAATCGAAGGAAAAGGCACAACACAACTGCATGGCAGAGTCAAAATCGAAGTGGGAGGGCACAATAAAGAATCTGAAAGGGGAATAAAGGAGAGAGATGAGCGATGCAAGAGTTGTTAAAAAAAAAACTTAAAACTAAAAAAAAATTATAATATATATATATATATATATATATATATATATATATATATATATTAGTAATTCGAGTTGGGTTAGATCAACCTGAATTTTTAAAATATGCAACTCGAGACCCAACTTAACCCTTATAATTTGGGTTGGATAGTCCGGATTGCTACCTTGTAGTTAGAAATTTGATTTTTCATTTCCCATATTTATAAATGAAAAAAAAAATAGTTATTGCCACTATGCCAATATGAAGAGAAGAAATGTAAAAAATTTATAGTATTATTGTGTATCGTATCAACATACTTAAAAAAATATAGTAAAATTAATTGACATTAATGCAAGGTCTAATATTTATTTATAAAAATAAATTTATAGCATGAATGTAAGAGAAAATTTTTCTTTTTTTTTTTAGGTATAACAAGAATGAAAGATCAAATATTTGACAACATTCACCTAAACTCACTTTGGAAATTTTTTTCTAACAACGAACAAAACAAAAATTCACTGACATGGCCAACTCCATGCTTTCTTCCTCCTAGCTCAGGCCAATGCCTATCAGTTTTAAATCTCCACCAGAAAACCCAATATTCAGCTTCTCTATCTCTTTCAGCAACCTCTATTTTCTTCCATGTCTTCTTCTCCAATTCTCTCTCTCCCTTTCACTCTTAAGCCTTCTCACTTCCCCAACCACACTCCCAAACTTCCCAATTTCTCTCTCTCCCTGCTTCGTCCATCAATTTCCTTCGCGCCATTTTCGACTCTACCAGCTCTCAAGGCCTTTAATGGTCAGATCAAGAGCAAGACTAGTAGCAGTTCTACTTTCGCCTATGTCACGGGCCCTGCGTCGGACCCTAATGTCAGCGAGTCCGATCCCAAGGTGGACGACGCCTCCGATTCCCAGGTTCGGGTTGTTGGGGTCTTAAATTGGGACCTATTCTTGAGGCTTTTGACCAAGCATAAGCTACGGCTTCTGGTCTCTTTGCTTACTCTTCTTTGCTGCACTACTTGTACTCTCTCAATGCCCTTTTTCTCTGGTATGATGTTATGCTGTTTTCTTAATTCTTCTTTGCTTTTGGGATTATTGGATTTTTAGTCAATTTCAACTCTAAGTTAGTAAATGTTGCAATTAATACTGTGCATCAACTCTTAGATCATACTCTGTTTTATTGAACCATGTGAAACTTTTTAAAATAATAATAAATAATTGAACCATGTCAAATAACCCAATCACAAATATAGCCAGATAATCAAGCTGATAAAAAAGAACACCCAAATTTGAAAACAAAATATCTAAATCTCTACTTCAAAAGATAGCACCTTAAAATAAAATTTCAAAAAAAGAAAAGTATTCTAGAATGTCTTTAGTTAGTTGGAAAAATACCTAGTAATGTCGTAGTACCAACTTCTTTCCTTCATAATTTGACCCATCATTCCTAGAAAAGAAAAAGAAATTGACCCACCATTAAATTGTTTAATATTTTATTTCATGCACCCCAAATCATTCTAAAATTATGCTAATATGACCATTAATGAGTAAAAGTCCAATTTTTCCCTACTACCGTGGTACGGAAATCTTCCCATGGTCTTCAAATACACACGACGTTCTAAATGGCATGAATGCTTCAATTACATAGTCTTCTAATCCTCAAAGTTTCATGGCTTAATTTTGTAGGTAGATTTTTTGAGGTAATTATAGGTGCAAAACCTGGATCTCTGTGGAGGCTTCTAAGTACAGTTGGAATTCTATATGCATTGGAGCCAATATTGACGGTTTTATTTGTCACCAACATGAATTTCATGTGGGAGAAGGTTATGTCAAGATTAAGAGCCCAGATTTTTGGAAGGTTGCTGATTCAGAAGGTTTTTTTTTTTTTTTTTTTTTTTAATTATTTTTAAAAAAACTGTTGCGGATTACAGTGTTGGAATGTTTCTTAGTTTTATTTTCAATATCTCATGCTATTGAACTTGACAGTTTTTACGTTGCATGTTCTATCACAGCTTTGCCACGCCAAGTAATTATGTAAAATTGTTGGCCTTCTTATTTACATTCTCCCCTTTCCTTCTCAGGTGGAATTCTTTGACAGATACAAGGTATGTATATTGAACCACTTATTCATAATCTTCTAATGTAAAAAAATAGAAAATAAAATAAAAATGTAAAAATACTGGCTCTTTAGGCACTGTGATAACTCGATATCCTACTGGTTTAATTGTGTATAGTCAGATTTAGTGGACAATGGCTATAACAAAATGATCATACCAATTGAATCCCAGTCTGCATCCTCTCTCCCCCATATCCACCCCTTACACAGAACTGCTGCTTCTTTGCCCTCTTCCCCCAATCCTTTCTCCCCCTTATTCAGGCGCCTCTTCTCCAATTCCTTCTTGGGGAAGTGACCATCCTTATTCCTACATCAGTTGGAACCGAGAAGATTTCTGATATATTAGGAATGACTCCACATTGGAATAAGATGTTTGAGATAGAATCAAGAGCAACTGAGTTGACATCATATCATTGTAGAGATATGAACCGTGAGACAGGACTAGGTGCATAACTAAAAGTTAGTGGTCACCTCATCTGTTATTGAGAGACTCCCCATTCCCCAATTATGTTGCATGATAATTCCATAGAAATATAATTATCCCAAACATCATGAAGAAATTTCTCAACCTCTGAGATGATGGTTTCATTTCTTTTCGACCAGATAATCCATAAGGCTTCCCTACTTACATTGAGGTACAAAATTTTTGGTTTGCTTACGAAGGATGATAACCATACTTGGTCAAGTCCTTAGAAAAGAAACTTTCAAATTATAGATGCTGGAAGTAGCTTATGCTAAATCTTGGCAATAAAAAGATTACAAAGGAAAAGACGTTCTGCATGTTGTTCTCTATTGTTCTTGTAGAGACTGCACCAATTAGGGTGGAAAGACCATTAAGGATTTCTAGCTTGGATCTTGTGTAACAACCGGATCCTTACATATTATGGTCCGACCACTACGACATGCATACTTAGACATTTCTATTATGAGATGAGTTTTGGCAAAAATCTCAAAAGAACATATCTAAGATTTTATTAATTTAGGTAGAAAACTATATAAAAAGTTTATTTTACAAAACACCAGGATCCATAAAACATTAGCGTAGTGATACAAAAATGCATATGCCTATAATAGTGAATTTGATGGTTGGCCATTTGAGCGACGTCCAGTTCTGCCACCTACGCTGTGTCCTTACCTACAAAGTCTGTAAAAATAGGATGAGTATATAATATACCCAGTAAGTAGTTCTCACATTGGGTAGTGACCAAATGCACAATCACATGCAACATGTCCTGAAAACGTATGATTGGGACTGAAATATATAATAACATGTGGTGGTCGGTTATGCTTCTAACATAAATTTCTCCGCCCTGATAGGAAGATGAGGACTTAGGCGGAAACTAACCCATCTGATGATTAACGGGTCATGCAATCCGTAGGGTCAGAGTCGCATCCAACATCAACCATTAACATAAACGTAAGATTGGACTAGAGGGGTGCAACCATACATACCCTGTTAGTCCCTAGCATAAACTTGACATAGAATTGGGTCTAGAGGGGTGCAACCATACATGCCCTGCTAGCCCTAGAAACATAACCTTTATCTAATTAAACTTTAATCTTATGAACAAACATAATGCATGAGGTCCCTTGTCGATAAACATATTTTAAACATGTAATGCAACATAACAATAACATAATTATGCAACATATTAAAGGTACACTACCATGAAACACTTAAAGAGAGAGTGAGATAAACTACTTACCTTGACTGCGATCCTAGTTATTCCTTATGGTTTAATCAGTAGAGTTTTCCCTCTTAAATTAGAAGGAAATTTGGGCAGCACTTCCCTTGCGTTTCCTCCTTCTAACTAACAGAATTATTTCACCATTTTCACACGATTTTTACTACTGAGTTTTGTTTGAGAATTCGTTTAACTTCCAGCCTAAAGCCTCCTATTTATAGCCGTTTCCAGCTCTTCTTTGTGTGACAACTCATCCTACACATGGCTTCTTTAAAATTACTTAGGTTTAAGAATTTCTCTTAATAAGACACCTAATTTTGGCTAACGTTTGTCCTTACGTCATCCACCTTTGTTTGTATTCCATTTTAGGGTTCTCCATGTATAAATCTATAAGATCGTGGCCAAATTCAACGCATAATCCACGCCTCTGTCCAAATCTCACTCTTTCTGTTCTCAGAATCTCGCTCTCTCCAACTTTCTTGCTGGTTTGGCCCCTGTGACTCTCGCTCTCGTTGGTTTGGCTCTCGTGGCTCCCGCTCTCTCCCCCCGTCTTGCTGAGAATCTCGCTCTCTCCACTCTCGCTCTCTCCAATCTCGCTAGTTTTCGTGCGTGGGTTGCCTTCACTGCTTGTGGATTCCACTTCCCCTTTTTAACTATTTCAAATTTTAAGAGTATATGGGCAATTAATTCACCTCCAATTCTTCCAATGAGCAGTGCCCAAACAAAAAGTTATCTACTGCCCGTTGTCTCTTGAATTAGCTAGCGTCAAACTTCTAATTAATCCTCCCTGATTTTGCCCCCTTATTCATTATTTTTGGATAATTAATAAATTTCTTGTTTTTTTCCAATTCTAAATTTTCACCCGATTTTCCTATTAAGTTTATATATTTTTCATTCTTAATTATATATTTTATTTGTTTTTCTGCTTTCTAATTTAGGGTTAGGGTATTACATTTACCACCCCTTTAAATAAAATTTCGTCCTGCTTAACATTTGACATTTAATTTCCTGTAGTATGCGTACAAATTTGGGTTGTTACATCTTGTCATTTGTATTCAAACTCCCTAGAAATAGTGACTAAATAAACTCTTCCTTTTCCATATATTTATCTCGATTCGATATTTCTTAGTCAAATATTTCAATTGAATTGACTTGGACTTTTTCTTTTTAAGGTCGGTGAAATTACCGGATTGTTAACTTCTGATTTGGGATCTCTTAAGGATGTGGTGAGTGAGAATGTCTCAAGGGATCGTGGATTCAGAGCATTCTCAGAGGCAAGCAACTCTTCACCAAGTACAAGTGAGCTTTGTGTTGCCTGTATTTGGCATATACATTTGTTTTGCTGTTGCTGATTGATATGTAATGTTCTTATCTGAACTTGTTTTTCTCATGGTTTTTTTATGTTCTTAGATTTTGTGTCCAATCTTTTGTTTATTTTCGATCTTCCGTGTAACTATGTTGTTGAAAAATATGACTAAGGTTTCTAGTTGCTTAGTACGTGGGCAAACATAATTTCCTATGCTGTGAACCTTTAACAAAGTTACATAATTTTAATTTTCATTTCAATCTCCACTAATGATAGTTGGATCTTGTGCTCATGTATTCCTACAGGTGATTGGAACAATATGTATATTATTTACATTGTCCCCTCAGCTGGCACCTATTCTTGGCCTGCTGATGCTCACGGTATCTGTTTCAGTGGGTAAGTTTGTCAGTTCAGCTAGCTTCTTCTGAGGCTCTTGCTATTTTCTTTTAGTGTGTTCATATAGAATAAAACTCTTCCTCTTCCTTTCTTCTTTCTTGGAACACATTTTTATCCTTGATGAATCCTTAGTCAATGAAGCCTCGCACTCTAGTCTGATTGTATGTTTTTGTCCAAATTACATTACAATTCTGTAACTGCTTCTACATGATGCTTTCAGGGAATATAAAGGTGTTATAAATTGAGTCCTCTTTCTAAGGGTCGTACAGATTTGAGAAAGTGTGTTCTCTTAGTCTTCTGTTGTGGTCTTTCGTTATTTCTTGAATCCAATTGGAACCTGTTTTAAATACAAGCCATTTTCCTCTTTAGGTATAGGTTAAGGTCAGATGGCTTTAACAAAAGCAGCCAACTGACTACACGTAATTAACAAACATGTTCTACTTAGGCATCCAACAAGATAGCCACTGTATCAGGAAAACATAAAGGAGAAGCAAGTTACACTTATAACAGAAAGCTATAGGCCACACCAATTTTCATGTCTTGTGTTTTCTCAAATTGAAATGCTAACTTTCATTTCTCTGAAGCGGTATACAAGCGATCAACTATTCCTGTATTTAAAGCTCATGGGTTAGCCCAAGCATCCATGGCTGATTGTGCGACTGAGACGTTCTCTGCAATTCGTACGGTGAGTTCAAAATACTTTGCTGCATGTATTATCTCACTAATTTTGATATACCAGTCCCATACAATTCTTTCAAGTGCTTTTGTTGAGATACAAAGACGTTGATACAGGTGAGATCCTTTGGTGGTGAAAAGCGTCAAATGTTCAATTTTGGCCGCCAGGTAAGATACTATTATGAACTGTGAAGGTGCCTTCAGATAAATGTTCAATGTTAGTCTCTGGAATTATTTATTTATTCTTGGATTTTGGCAGGTTATTGCATATGAAAGCAGTGGCATATCACTTGGGACTTTTAAATCTCTGAATGAATCCTTGACTAGAGTTGCTGTTTATGTTTCGCTTATGACATTGTATTGGCTTGGAGGAGACAAAGTGAAAGCGGTAACTTTTCCAAAGTTTTCCTACTTTTATCTAAATGATTTATTTTTTTGGTAGAGTGAAATATTGGGGTTTTCTTGGAGAGAGAATTGTGTTAGAGAGAGAAATATAGCTTTTTTTTACTGTAGTGTGGTAGATGAGAATTGTACATTTTTTTAGAGAGAGAAGTGTGATTGAGAGAGAGAGATTTTTATTAGAGACATAGAGACTTTTTTCTCTCATAAATGAAATTTTTAATGGGCCAAACCGAACAAAGCTCAATTGGCATATGAGTATGTTAGTAACCACGAGGTTTGTAGTTCAAATCTTTCTACCCCCATTCTACTCAAATGAAAATTTTAATGGTAATGGAAGGTCCAAATTTTTCTAGGCTTGAGGGTTTAGTTTTTGTAAATAAAAGTTTGTGGTGCAATTATAATACCTTTGAACTACAAGTATAAGAAATGAGTTGTCCTTCTGGAATGAGGTCCTCTGTATTCTTGGACTTTGATAGTATGCCTTTTTGTAATGTTGACTTTTAAATATTCGTCTGTAACTTCACTCTGTCAATTTAAGTTTTGTTTCCTTCTACATTAGTTATATTTCATTTGAATTTAAATACATATCTATATATATATATATATATACACATACATATGGATCCATTTCATCTAATAATAAGAATATTCTGGACCTTGTTTTGTCCATCTTTAATTATTCATATTATCTCCTTGCAGGGTGAACTTTCTGTTGGAACCATGGCTTCTTTTATTGGATATACTTTCACGTTAACATTTGCTGTGAGTCTTGTTCCTCTTTGGTTTCTATTTCTCAACAATCTCACTCTTCATTACTGACGCATGTAATTACTTTCAGGTTCAAGGATTAGTAAATTCATTTGGAGATCTCCGTCGAACTTTTGCTGCTGTTGAAAGAATTAATTCTGTTTTAAATGAAGAGGTTGATGAAGCCCTTGCACATGGGTTAGAAAAAGAGATGCAACATAAAGAATTTAGATATAAGTTGTTATTCTCCAGCGATACTGATGAAAATAGTCAAGTGAAAACACAGTACATGACAGCCCTACAATCTTCTAGCAACGTTATCAATCTTGCTTGGTCTGGTGATATTTGTCTTGAAGGTAAATATCTTGCAGTTCCCAGTATTCTCTGAAAAGTCTTAAAATATTTCTCATGCTTTCGACCTCAAATAAAAATAATGTAGAAATAATGAAGGGCCATCTCTTTATGTTTGATTTTTTTTCCATCTTTCATCAAGTGCATGTTAGAAATCTGTACACCTGCAAGCAGGAAATTCCCAACAACACAACACACTTCCAAGGAGCTGAGCTCTGGTTATATTATTTATATACCTCAAAGGAAGAAATACATGTGAGAAATAAGAGAATTAAGAAGAAAGAAATTGAGAGCTTTCATCAGCACTCTCTAGAGGGCTGGAATCCTCTCCCCAAGAAAAACTTGATCACCCAAAAGATGTTCTCACCTTCCTTGCGTAACCCCTTCTTAAACCCCCCTTCATAACCCCTTGGTCCCCACCCTTCTAACAAAATCCATAACAAATTCTCCCCTTAATCCCCTTTATCCTCCGTAATTCCCTTTCTGCCCCTGCATTTGTAAGTATTTATAATTGAGGGTCTTACAATACCCCCGGTTTTCCTGTCACCTTGTCCTCAAGGTGGAATTGTTGCTTCATACCTTCCACGCCTTCCCAGGTTGCTTCACTCTCCAGGTAATTTTTCCATTTGACTAACCATTCTTCTCTCATCATCTCAGCATTCCAGCAAACGCCTCGAATTTCCTCTGGGTTCAACTGTAATTCGAAATCATCAGATAGGTCTGAGGGCTGAGTCTGCACTTGCACTCCCTTGCCAATGCACCTTTTCAATTGCAAAACATGGAAAACATCATGAATCCTTGCTTCAGCTGGTAATTCTAACCGATAAGCCACTGCTCCAATTCGCTTCAACACCTTATATGGTCCATAGAACCTTGGAGCGAACTTCTCACACCGTCGTCTGGCTAATGTACGTTGCCTATATGGTTGGAGCTTGAGAAAGACTAAATCCCCTTCTTCATACCAAATGTCCCTCCGGTGTTGGTTGGCGTAATGCTTCATCCTTTCTTGAGCTAAATTCAAATGTTTCTTCAAAGCAACTAAGGCTCTATCTCGCTCTATCAACTGCTGTTCCAAGGTATCGTTCGTTGTCTTGCAGTCACCATAAGAAACCAAGGGTGGAACGAGCCTTCCAAATATAGCCGTGCAAGGGGTCAAGTTAATGGAGGCATGAAATGTGGTATTATACCAATATTCAGCCCATGGAATAGAGTTATACCATTGCTTTGGTTGTTTGTTACAAAAGCATCTAAAGTAAGTTTCCACACAACGGTTGACTCGTTCGGTTTGTCCATCTGTTTGGGGGTGGAAAGTCGTGCTCCTCTTCAATGCCACACTATGGACAATACATAATTCTACCCAGAAACTGCTCACGACTTTCTTGTCCCTATCTGATACAATTGATCTTGGAAACCCATGATGGCGAACAATTTCCCAAATAAACACTTCAGCCACCTTTTTTTCTGTGTACGGGTGACTAAGAGGAATGAAGTGAGCATATTTATTTAACCTATCGACCAACACCATTAAGGAATCCTTCCCATGTGATTTAGGCAATCCCTCTATGAAATCCAAAGAAATATCTTCCCATACTCTGTTTGGTATTGGTAATGGTTGGAGAAAACCAGCGGAGGCCAAAGAGACTCATTTTTATTCTTCTGACAATTCAAGCATTCAGAGACGTGCTTCTTGACATCTTCCTTCATTCCCTTCCAATATAGCTCCCTTGAAAACCTTTTATAAGTATGTAAGTAGCCCGAGTGTCCCTTGATACTGAGTCATGAAAGGTTGATAATAGGGTTGGTATATAAACTGAGTTTGGGTTGGTATATAAACTGAGTTTTTGGACAATACTAGCCTTCCTTTGTAGAACAAAACGACTTGTGAGATTGAAAATTTCTTGACACTCAATCTTCCAGTTTTTTTCGAATTTCTTGTAGGCCCTCATCCGCCATAACTTCCTACTGTATAACCTGCACATCAATTAGAGGGGGTGCTACCAAAGTCATCAACTCTACGGGTGTTGGCATACGAGAAAGAGCATCCACTGCCTTATTATTCAGCCTTAGTTGATAGATGATCTCGAAATCATATCCTAATAATTTGGTTAGCCACCTTTGATACGGTGGTCGAATCTCTCTTTGTTCCAATAAAAATTTGAGGGCCTTTTGATCAGAGAACATGGTGAACTTGCACCCCAATAAATATGGCCTCCATTTTTGGACTGATAATACCACTGCAATCAATTCCTGCTCATAAATGGATTTTCCTTGTGCACGTGTTGGTAAGGCTTGGTTAAAGGAGGCGATGGGTCACTGTTCTTGCATAAGTACCACACCCAGTCCCATACCTGAGGCGTCTGTCTCTATAGTGAAAGGCAGTTCAAAATTTGGGAGAGCTAATATTGGTAATGTCACCATAGCTTGCTTGAGTGTCTCGAAGGCCCTTGTGGCTTCTTCCATCCATTTAAAGGAATCATTTTGCAATAATCTCGTCAGCGGGTCCACAGTCCCATAATCTTTCACAAATCTCCAGTAATATCTGGTGAGGCCCAAAAATCCTCTTAATTCTGTTATATTCTTTGGAGTCGGCCATTGCAACATAGCTTGTATCTTCTCTCCATCTGCTTCTACACTCGATGTCTTAAGTATTGAATCCTCCGTTGGCCAAAGCGAAATTTCTTCCGATTGACGTACAATTGATTTTCTCGCAAAACATTCATCACCATTCCTAGGTGCTTATTATGAGTATCTGTTCGTGTTCCTTGTGATGCGAACTAGGAGTGTATTGTGTGAGGAAGTGGAAAATAGGGTGCAAGTGAGAGTATGAATGATGCGTTATCTTTCTAAGTAACGATTTTGGATGATGCGTGTAGGGATGCGTTACACTCCTCCTAATGCGTTCAAGTTTTCCTGAATCGGATCCGAGTATAAATCTAATTCAGGTTTCTGATAAGTCCAGGGTCGAACTCAGGGATTTAGATCAGAACTAAAGCAGGGTTTGCGTTGTAGCCAATGTAGAAGGATCCTAAGTAAGTGCTGGATGAATTTTATTTACACTAAGTTATTGCATGCGTACAAGAAGATGCAAAAGGTCAAGTAGAAGACAGGGGTTCATGTAAAAATGGTGTTCAGTGAAAGTGGTATGCGTTGATCTAAGTGAGATGTACACGTGCGAGAATGTGGTGTGGATGGAAATGAACTTTGCTTGCTTATAATCCAAGTATGTATAGATGCGTTGGGTTTCTGCTTAGTTTTTATTCAGCACTTCTCAATGCGAATGCCACATAAATTCCTATCTCTAGGATGCATGCGTTAATCACAGAAAGTAATGAAACACTAGTGCCTTTATCTCTAAATATACCAAGCATTTTGACTTAATGCTTGCTTGCTTATTCTCTCGAATAAACTTCGTAACGCTTTAACATTTATAGGCGGGGGAAGTTTGGTTATGACATCAATTTTGGCTTCATCGACTTCCAGTCCAGCCTTGGACACCTTGTGACCCAAAACATCACCTTCAGTCACCATGAAGTGACATTTTTTCCAGTTTAGCACAAGATTTGTTTCCTTGCATCGCGTAAGGACGACCTCTAGGTTGTCTGGGCAAGATTGAAACGAGTCTCCAAAAACTGAGAAGTCATCCATAAAAACTTCAACGGTCTGTTCAAGAAAGTCTGAAAAAATTGTCATCATGCATCTCTGGAACGTCCCTGGTGCGTTGCACAATCTGAAGGGCATGTGTCTGAACGTAAATGTTCCAAATGGGCATGTGAACATTGCTTTCTCTTGATCTTCAGGATCAATAAGAATTTGATTGTATCCAGAGTATCCATCTAGAAAATAGTAGAAGTCCTTTCCGGCTAATCGGTTAAGCATCTGGTCGATGAAGGGGAGAGGGAAGTGGTCCTTCTTGGTTGCTGCATTGAGCTTCCTATAATCCATGCAAATGTGCCAGCTTGTGACAGTTCTCGAAGGAATGAGTTCATTGTTGCTGTTAACTATCACTGTAGTGCCTCCCTTTTTAGGGATGCATTGGACTGGGCTCACCCAGCTGCTATCAGAGATAGGATATATTACTCCTGCGTCCAGCCACTTAATGATCTCTTTCTTCACCACTTCTTTCATTATGGGATTTAGCCTGCGTTGAGGCTCAATCGATTCAGTTTTCCCCTTTTACAGCCTAATCTTATGCATGCAGTTCGATGGACTGATGCCACGGATGTCAGCTAGTGTCCATCCTATTGCTCGCATGTGTCTTTGTAATATCTGCAAAAGAGAACATTCATTAAGCTCAGAGAGATTAGCTGAAATAATCACAGGTAAAGTGTTATTCAATCCAAGAAAAGCATGTTTAAGATGGTCAAGTAGAGGTTTGAATTCCTGTTCTGGTGGTTCTTCCAATGATGGATGCGCTGGCTTAGTCTACCGCTCACTCAAACTTAGCAGCTCGAATTTCTTCATGGTTTCTCCCAACGCAAGGACCTCGTAAACTTGGTCTACTTCTTCCTCTTCAGGCAATTTTATTGAGTTGCTAAGTTGACATTGTTCATCATCCGGAAATTTTAATGCGCTTAACACATTAAATTTCATTTCTTGGTTATCTATGCGCATGGTTAGTTCTCCCTAATGCACGTCTATTAGCACTTTCCTAGTGGCAAGGAAGGGGCATCCAAGAATGATTAGCACATCCCTGTCTACTTCATAATCAAGGATAATGAAATCTGCTTGGAATATGAACTCGTCAACTTTCACCAAAACATTTTCAATCTTTCCTTCCGGGTATGTGATTGTCCTGTCAGCGAGTTGAAGCATTATAGAAGTGGGTTGCGCTTCACCAATTCCTAATTTCTTGAAAATTGAGAGGGGCATGAGGTTGATGCTGGCTCCCAGGTCGCACAACACATGTCCTACATCTAACCCTCCAATTGAGCAAGGGATTATGAAGCTTCCCGGATCCTTCTGCTTCTTGGGTAAGTTGTTGCTGACTAACGCATTGCATTCCTGCGTTAGAGCAATTACTTCTGTCTCACTAACTCTTCTCTTCTTCGTCAGAATATCCTCAAGAAATTTTACATACTTGTGCATTTGTTCCAAGACTTCTATAAGTAGGATGTTAATGTGTCGTTGCTTTAGAAGTTCAAGGAAACGCTTGAACTATTGCTCATCATTCTTCTTCAGCAAGCGTCTGGGAAATGGTGCTTTCAGCTGCACCACAGGTGCTCCTGCGTTAGACGTGCTCGAGTTGGAATGACTTGTAGATTTAGGCGTTCGTTCTTCTTGATCTTCAAATGCCTTTGGGTGTGTTGTGTGCTCAGTTGATGAAGAATTGTTGTTTCTTGGGTTCATTGTTCTTTCCACAAGAGGTCTGCCGCTTCGTAATGTCACCGGATGACATTGTTCTTTTCCGTTATTATTCCCGGGGTTTCTGTATTGTTGGACATGACTCTTAGCGGCCGATTCTTTAGCTCACTAGCGATTTGCCCCACTTATATATCCAGATTTCTAATGGATGATGCTTGGCTTTTTAACAATGCATCATTTTGGGCGATGTATTCCTTTAAGGGATTTTCAAGCGGAGAAGCTGAACTCGATGCATGACCACCTCTATTGAAGGATTGTTGGTGAGGCTGCTGTGATGGCTGGAATTCAGGCCGTCCTTGCCTCTACTACTAGTTTACTCCTGGCTGGTGACCTCCCCAATAAAAATTTGGATAGTCCCTCCATCCAGGATTTTAAGAGTTCGAGAATGGGTTGTTTTTAATAAAGCAGACTAACTGTGGATTCTGTGGGCAGTCAGTATAGGAATGAGGTTTTCCATAGCCCACACAGCTAACCATGGGTTGTACAAATGCGTCCACATGATTTACCTTTTGTGTGTTTGTTGCGTTACCCAGTGATATATTTTGCAAACTGTTTGTCATGGTAACCACTTGTGCAGACAGTGTGGCTATTGCGTTAGAATCAACAGAGTTTACATTCTGAGAACATCTCCTACTATTTGTTCTTGTGTCATAAGTATCATCTATCCATTCCATGTTGTGTTTGGCGACGCGGTCTAGTATTTCCTTAGCTTCATTGTAAGATATATCCATGATACCGCCAGCTGCGGCTGCGTCGACTGTCATTTGAGATGCTCTGTTCAATCATCAACAAAAGGTTTCCATCTGGACAGTTAAAGATAATCCCTGATTGGGACAGTTCTTGACCAGTCCCTTGAAGCGCTCCCATGCGGCACTCTAAAGTTTCAAATCCTTCTTGCTCAAAATTCATTATTTCCCTCCGCCTCCTTGCATTAGTGGTGGGTGGAAAATATTTCTGCATGAATTTTTCCACTAACTTTTCCCAAGTCGTTATTTCGCCAGGTTCCAAGGAACTTGCCCATTGCTTTGCATTATTGGGAGAGAATAGGGGAACAAAGAGAGTTTGATGGCTTCCAGAGTGATTCCAAGAATCACAAATGAGTTACATGTTTCTAGGAAGCGTTTCATGTGGGCATGAGGATCTTCACCACAGGTACCTCCAAACTAACCTGCAGTTTGAAGATCTGGAGCATTACAGACTTCATCTCAAATCTTGTTCCATCTGGCGTCGGGTATATGATCCCTGGTGAGAAGTCATACAGCACAGGTGACGCATACTCCTGCATTAGACGCGTACTATTGTTCGCCATCAGGATTGGATTTGCGGCAGCGTCGGCTAATTACTGAGCTAAGTTCTGGTTTAGTTGATCATCCACCATTTGTTGTTGTCTTTGTTGTTGTTGTCTGAGTTGTTGTCTTAACCTTCGACGACGATTAGATCGGTTTCTTTGTCTAAAGGTCCTTTCAACTTTGGGGTCGTATAGGAGCTCAGGAGTGTTTTCCCCGCTCATAAAACGTTTACAAGCTTCGGCTTAGTTTGTAATACTCCCTCAGCTGCAAGTTTTTTACAAAAGATACAAGTAGAATTCTGGTTAGCCTTGTTGCTAAATCCTCGGCAATGGTGCCAAAAACTTGTTTGTGTTCCTCGTGATGCGAACTAGAAGTGTATTGTGTGAGGAAGTGGAAAATAGGGTGCAAGTGAGAGTATGAATGATGTGTTATCTTTCTAAGTAACGATTTTGGATGATGCATTACACTCCTCCTAATGCGTTCAAGTTTTCCTGAATTGGATCCAAGTATAAATCTAATTCAGGTTTCTGGTAAGTCCAGGGTTGAACTCAGGGATTTAGATCAGAACTAACACAGGGTTTATGTTGTAGCTAATGTAGGAGGATCCTAAATAAGTGCTGGATGAGTTTTATTTACACTAAGTATACTGCATGTGTACAAGAAGATGCAAAACGTCAAGTGGAAGACAGGGGTTCATGTAAAAATGGTATGCGTTGATCTAAGTGAGATGTACACGAGAATGTGGTGTGGATGGAAATGAACTTTGCTTGCTTATAATCCAAATATGTATAGATGCGTTGGGTTTCTGCTTAGCTTTTATTCGGCACTTCTCAATGTGAATGCTACATAAATTCCTATCTCTAGGATGCATGAGTTAATCACAGAAAGCAATGAAACATTAATGTCTCTGTCTCTAGATATACCAAGTGTTTTGACTTAGTGCTTGCTTGCTTATTCTCTCGAATAATTCAAGCTAGAATAACTTTAACCAAGTAATTATATTGGCTTAAGCGTTTAGAGATTGAACTTGCATGAAGTCATGGATGCGTCTAACATACAGCGAGAAGTAAACAGTAGCAAAGTGTAGTTGAACAAATATGTGATTTCATAAAGAACAACATTGTCTTTACAATGTCAATACTTAATCGAATGGGATGAAGAGAATGGAATTGAGATGAAAATAAAAGAACCAAGCCACAGAGTACAGTCTCTTGTCTTCTTTGACTTAATTTAAATGTGTGTACAACCAAATTGTGGAAGAAATGGAGGAGAGTTCTCTCCCGAGCTAGGTCTCCTTCACCTCTTGATCAACGATGGAGATGGATATTTTCCCTTTGTGTTCTTCTTGCAGCAGCAGCAAAGCTCTAAGTCTTTCTGGTTTTTGGAGTTATACGCAATGTGTTAAAGGGGGATCCAACATTGATCAACGATTGATGACTTCAGCTTTGATGTTCGACGCTAACCCATTGAGAAATGACTCCTCGAGCACCTTCTTGGCGTCTCTAGTATAGGGGCCACGTACATCTCAAACTTCTTCCGGTAATCTTCATATGCTCCTTCGTGTTTGATTCGTAACAAACGAGATAGGAGAGTACCTTCTTGAGTAAGGTGAAATTGCTCAAACATTCGTCGCTTCAATTCATCCCACGTCTGAATTAGTCTCCGGTTATGAGCCCACCTAAACCAATCAACGACATTTGAAGAGAGTGCGATGACTGCTACCTTGATCTTCTCTTCATCAGTTAGGTCATGGATCTCGAAGAAATGGTCCGCTCTATAGACCCAGGAGTCCGGATGCTCACCTAAGAACGTTGGCATCTCTAATCGCTTATACTTACTACGATCAACTATCCCACCATTTGTCTGTGTCTGGGAGCTCTCGCCTTCCTCTCCCTCTTTAGGTATCTTCGCCTTTTAAGATCCTGTCGTGATGGCCAATGTTTCTTTCTCTCGTGTTTCCACCAGGTATTGAAACGTCACCATTATTTTCTCCAAGGTCTTCTTCATTTCGTTCATACCTTCCCAAAGTTCAACGATACTCCTCGTGTGGCCTTCAACTTTCTCCTCCATCTCCCATTTCTTCTCTGATCTCGTCTTTCCCATGATTGATTTGCTCTAATACCAATTTGCTAGGAATCCGTACATCTGCAAACAGTAAATTCCCAACAATACACAACACACTTCCAAGGAATAGAGCTCAGCTCTGGTTATATTATTTATATACCTCCAAGGAAGAAGCACAGATGAGAAATAAGAGAATTACGAACTAACAAACTCCATAACAAATTCTCCCCTTAATCCCCTTTATCCTCCACAATTCCCTTCCTGCCCATGCGTTTGTAAGTGTTTATAATGAGGGGTCTTAAAGTGCATTGTATATTTGTGCAATGACATTTGTAATAACTAATAAGTAATTAAACTTTGCTAGGTGAAAGTTTTTCAACACTATTTTAATTCATCGTTTTTTAAAGTTAAATTTCTTTGATAACCGAAAAGTGGAAGATTGTCCTTGAGATTAGTTGAGATGTGCATAGACACCTTTTAGACACCCACATATTGTAATAAACAATCTCTTTTCTAAATCCCATTTCCATGCTTTCTCCGTTTCCAAGGAAACATATACTAATATTCTGAGTTGTTCTTGGTTGTGCTCACTTTGAAATTAGAAACTTGTTTTCTATACGTCAATTATTTTGAGAAATAATTTTTTTTTAGTACAATAGGTGTGGGGGGATTCGAACCATTCTTGATCGCTAACAAATATTGTATGTCAGTTGAGTTGTGCTCGTTTTGGCATTTTGAGAAATCAATTAATGTGCCAATGTGTACTCATTTTTTTGTCTTGCAGATGTGTGCTTTTCTTATCCTTTGAGACCTGACGTTGACATTCTTAGCGGTTTGAATTTAACCCTTAAATGTGGAACCGTAACGGCACTAGTGGGCCCTAGTGGAGCAGGAAAGAGTACGATAGTGCAGCTGTTGGCACGTTTTTATGAGGTAAAACTTTCCTTTTATATCAACAAACTTCAGTAATATATAGATTGGTTAATGATTTAATGATATGCTTATTTTACAGCCAAAGCAAGGGCAGATAAAAGTTTCTGGTGAAGATATTCGAGCATTTGATAAGAGCGAATGGGCTCGAGCTGTTTCAATAGTGAATCAAGTAATATCTTGATCTACCCAAACTCACAATGAACATTACCATACTACTTACCTTGAGTCTAAAGATTGAACATTCAACACTAATATTATAATTGCATACAAGTAGGGGCTAAACATTGTCCTAGTATTCATTAGTTTTCTTCTAAATAAAAGATGAGGAAATGGAGAAAAGAGAACGAAAAAACTAATAAGATGATGATTTAGGAACCCGTTCTTTTTTCGGTGTCGGTCGGAGAGAATATTGCATATGGACTTCCAGATGATAATGTAACAAAGGATGAAGTTATAAAGGCAGCCAAAGCAGCAAACGCTCATGACTTCATTATTTCACTTCCTCAGGTTTGCCATCTTATTGAATGTTTATATTTCGTTTTGTCAGTTCCTTCGTTGCTATTGAAATAGTATTATTCTGGAAGGGCTATGACACACCAGTCGGTGAACGCGGAGGCCTTCTTAGCGGTGGCCAGCGACAGGTATTGTGACAAAGACATCACAAGAAATTTATGTTTGTTGGAGAAGAGAGAGAGAGAGAGAGAGACTGACATTTAACTTGCCATTTGTAGAGAATTGCAATTGCAAGAGCTTTGCTTAAGAATGCTCCAATCCTTATACTTGATGAGGTAAGTTTGTATGGATCATGTCCCCTATGTCAGCTTGCATTCTTCTTTCTGCTTTGTTACAGTGTTACTAGAGAAGGGACCTGTTGTGTCAACGCCTACTCGACCCAGGAATTCAGGGTCATCCTAGTCATGAATTATGATGCTGTTTTTTTTTTTTTTTTTTTTTTTTGTAGGCGACCAGTGCACTAGATGCAGTTAGTGAGCGACTGGTCCAGGACGCGCTAAACCATCTAATGAAGGGAAGGACAACATTGGTGATCGCACATCGATTGAGTACAGTTCAAAATGCTCATCAAATTGCATTTTGTTCTGATGGAAAAATTGTAGAGCTGGGAACTCATTTGGAACTACTGGCTCAGAAAGGTCGGTATGCTTCATTAGTTAGCACACAAAGGCTGGCATTTGAGTGAATTTCCTCCGCCATTTTACTGCATCCCCTACTTCAGAGGCTCGCATTAAAAGTTCAAAATAACCATTGAAAAAGAAACATCCCAGTACAAAGTAGATGTAAACTATTGTATGTAGCATACTTGCTGCTATAATGTCATTGAGAAGTTTGAGCAGAGTTATGTATTTTTCCATATTTTCACAAGGAACCTTAAATGTCATTGAATATTCAAAGGAGTAAAGGTACAGAATCTTCCTACAATGAATTTTGGTTGAGAATAATACTTCTATATAATAAGTGAAGCTTGGAAACTTTTACCAATTGTCAGTTGCAATTTGTTTCCTTTTCATAATGGCATGTTTCTCCATTGATATTGAAAAAATAAATCAAAATAATTAAGGCCATGGACCAAGTCTGGATCAAAGTTATGGTATGATAAGTCTGATCCAACATTCTTTTCAACTATAAATTAAGTTGTTTATAAGAAGTTCAGAATCTAAATGGTCACAGTCGTCAAAGATTATCCATATAGAGCATATTAGACCTTATAGTTGAGAAAAAGAAGGGCTTTTAAAATCAAGTCAATGAGCAGTGAGTGTTGAAAATAAGCAACAAAATTGAGAAAGTCAAGACTGGCATAAGATGGATTTCGCTTGAAGCACAACTAAAACAATCAATATCTCAACGAATCCTAATGCTTAATTTCAGTATACAAACAACATATTTGATACCCGAATGGTGTAGCCTCAATTAGAGAGAAAATAAGTGATCGAGAAGACCACTCAAACAGCTCAATTCAGCTTAAATGAAGCTTCATAAAATACCCATTCATCTAAGAAGCTTCATAAAATACCCATTCATCTAAGAAGCTTGATGAATCTAAAATTGCATATTCGTTCAAACCTTGAGGGCCGTTTGTTTTTTGGGAAGGTAGAAAACCGAAATCTTAGATTCCCGAAATTATATGTATTAAAAATTATAGATGTCTAACATCTTTAGATTACTATGTTTGTTTTGTAGAAATATTTTTGCAAATATCTAAAAATATTTTGATAACTGTGTTTATTTCGTAGGATTTCTACTCGATAATGTCTTAAATTTACATAAAATTTCAAGAATGCCCTTACGACTATTTATTACTTTATAATTAATTTGATATAATTCGAACTTATATAACATATTTGCTTTTATCATTTTGAATTTCTTTTAGAATTAATACATCTTATATTATTTGTATGTTATTTTTCTCGATAAAATAATATATCATAATTTAAGATTTTTTATAAAATAAATATTAATTTAAATTTAAATTTATTGCTAAAAAATAATAAGAATTATGATATAACTAAAAATATATGATATACATGGTTGACAGTATTTATTTTAATTATATAATGCAAATGAGGATTAATATATATATGGAAAATAAAATAAAAATGAATGACAAAAAAGTAAAATGGGGATCTCTCAACTCGGGAATTTGGAAAACTCATGTTTCAGGAGGGCATTCAAAACTCTCCAGATGCCCTTTGTCCGATATCAAGACATCTCACAATAAAGCAAAACAACATGGTAAAAGTAAAACAAACACGGTAATTCAAATGCTCACTCCATAGGAATCTAAGATACCCACAAAATAAACGGGTTCTCAATGAATTATGTACATTTTAAATTCATGTATGTACATCTATAAAGGATCGTGTGAATTTGAAAGGAGAATATCATAATAACGTTATACCCGAATGATCAAGGGTCATGTCTTTCCCATTATTATAAATCAGGATGCATTTTTGTTATTTAGGAAAACAGTTGAATTACCCTAAATTTTATATCAAGTTTGATCTCTCTCAAGTATGTGTTCTCTTTGTATTCTTATGTTTAAATACACGTGTTATATAACTTCAATCTCCTTTAATCAGGAAAATCCTACGGTTTCTCAGTCCATAGAAAATCCCCAGTTTTCCTTTTCAAAAGGGTAAAATTACATTTGTTGCTGACCTCAATCCTCCAAAGAGGAAAATTTTTTATAACACCTGGTTATATCGCAATGATATAGCATTCTATCATAGTGGCTGCTCTAAGAAGCATTGATATTGATACGCAACATGGATATGACATCGACACCAATACGGCATTGATATTTTAGTGACTGCTCTAAGAAGTATTGATATTGATAAGCATTGATATTTTATCATATATGTGTTGACTTAATAAATGTAAGTGTTTGATGCATGTATACAAATGTTGGTCCTATATTGACTTTATACAACTAATGTCTAACAAATCTGTTGCACTAACAATTATCTAACACGTGCTTAACAAGTGGTCGGACAGTCGGAGTGTCCATGTAGAATGCTAGCTAAACTAAAGTGTCTCTTCTTCTTAGTGGTTGCTAATAAGACAGTACACCAAAAGAACAGAGTTTGGCAGGAGATAGCACAATGAATTAGTTAAAAATTGGAAAATCTGTAACATGCTGAAAATTCCTCATCTGTTGTGCAGTAAGAGTAGACATAATGAAAAATAATTCACAGCTTGCATAGACAACAAGTCGCTTATTCAGAAGAAAGGAAAGAAGACAACCAAATATCCCAAGGATTTCCAAATTGAACAAAGGGATTATTTGATAGACAAATTACTTAGGATTTGGTTGGTTGCCATGACTGGTATCGAGTCCAATCTCTCTGTCCAGGATTAAGAGCATGTCCCTTGGAATGGTAGATAAATTCTTCACCTTCCCCTGAGAAGTTTTCCTTGTGTTCTATCCCATACCTACTGGGTTTCAGCATCAGAAGCTGCAAAACATTTTTCATATTGCTTACCACATGGTGAGGTGAAAAGGTTCATCCTTTTGTTTTAAGATAAATATTAATTTATACTCTCTAACTTTAGGAGTTATATCAATTAAAATCCTGAACTAATAATTGTACTCTTAAATTTTCATAAGTCAATCAATTCCATCTATTACAAATACCTCTTAAAACCATCTATGCATTAATTCTCTAACGTGTGTAGACTTCTACAAATGTCGGTTTTGCAAAAATGGATAATTAGAATAAATATACATGGACAGTTTTCAAAGGAAATTTTGTTTAAAAAATCTTAATTGATTCATTTGTAAAAGTTTAGAGATTTAATTGATACAATTTTAAGTTTCACACGAGGCTTTTTCAAATCGAACATAATGAAGGATGTAAATTGATACAGTTTTAGTGTTTAAATTAATATAATTATTAGCTCAAGGTATAAATTGATACAACTCCTAAAGTTTAAAAGTACAAACTGATATTTTCCATTTATTTTACTATTAGGCTAAATATACCAAAGGGTCTATAATCGTTTAGATGCTCCCAATTTCATCCTTAGTCTTCCAAATTTTCAATTTTAACCTCAATGTACCAAGAAAAGTCTCAATTAGGTTTCTTCATAGAAAAATTAGCTAAAATGTGTTAACAGAAAGCTTACGACATTAAAGTTACCGTTTTATAAGTATATTTGGACACATGTGGCAAATAAAATAATAGTTTGATAATATATCAAATTTTGATTCAACATATTTTTACAAAAACCTAGTTGAGAATTGTAAGTGCAGGGGAATTACCTCGTCTCCTGTATGATCAGTTATGTGGTGGAGCCAGCCGTGCCATTCGGGTGGCACCTGAGAAGCATTATATCGACCCTTCTCTGCATATTCAACCCACCTGTGCCTACCTACAGAAATGTAAAATTCACTACCTCAGCTTTCCCCAAAACATAAAAAGATAATGTTAGAGAACAATGTTAATTCGATATTCAAGATAAAAATGTTTCAATCAACGTAAGTATAAAATTCCTTTTCTTCTCCTTTCAATTTTGAAGGTAAAGATTTTCTGATCCAGCAAGCCTTTTTCAAGTTTCCCATCAGCTGGATATGATTAGGGGATTGAGCAGATTTGAACAAAAAGTATTAGAATAAGTAATACAAGGAGATGAAGAACTACTGCATCACTTTGTATCAAGAAATATAATCAATTGATCACAATTAAGATGGTGTTTGGTCCCAAACATCAAGTGGGTGAAGTGGGCTACTCTAGCCCACTCCATATTCTGGGCTCTAATTACAGTGATTGGTGTTTCCAACTATTAAGTATAACCTACTACTGTATTACTATTTCAAATTCCTCCTTAATATAGTATTTGCTATTTTCTACTCATCCTCTCTTTCTCCTTTGTAATATTTAGTCTTTCTTACCCATACTAAAATAGTTTGCACCCCCAAACACCCCTAAACATTCTCTCTGAATATAAAATACTTGTCTAATAAGCATTCAAGCAACTTAATCTACCAGAAGCAAATATACACATAACATGGTAAGTTTCTTAAGCATTGGTTTACAAATCTCGAACTTGACGGCTTGACCCATAGTAAATAGGTAGCAACATGTGAAACTCAAACGAAAAACAATTAGACAAAGAAAAAAAAAATACCATACTGAGTCTCTTCATCAACCCTCTGGTAATATTTATTACCAAACTTATCAACACCCACAAGTGTCGCACCAATGTTGTGGATTTTTGTTTGCCTGAAAAACGAACAGATTAGAGATGATAAAGATTACTCCTCTAAATCAAATAAAATGCATAATTTGCATGAAAATGAAATTATTCAGTTATGAATGAGACAAAAAATTGTTGACGTCAAGTGAAAGGCAAAATAACGGCTCCATAGATGTATTGTTGATGGAAAATTCCGCATCATGAAAATCACAACATAATTGTACAGAACATTTGAATCGAGGAAAAACTACAGTTCTTTGTTTAGTAAATTGATAGTGCAGTTTTTAGTACCTCAAGGCCTAAATATAACATTAAATGTGCATTTACAATAATATAAATAATATTAGATATTAATATTAAGTCCCTGACTATCTCAACCATATCCATCTCCCTGCCTCAGCATGCATATTTGACAATAGTACATTATTGAGGCATTTTGTGTTTCAACTTTCAAGTGCTAAAGTCTGATATAACCTACAAGCCCATAGCAAAGTACGCCCTATTTTTACACCTGACACAGTTTTCATCCCCTCCACTATTTCCATTAGTTGTTTCAATTAAAAAAAAAATCATTAATATTGGATATTAATATTTTGGAAAATTTAAGAAAAAGAGAGTTTAAATTTTTTTAGTACAACAATTGTGAGGAGGGAGATTCGAACCATAGACCTCATGATTACTAGCACACTTGGATGTCAATTAAGCTATGCTCACTTTCGCAAGAGAGTTTAAGTTACGACCTTACTTGAACCAAATCTGTTTTATAGGTTGTACAACAGTGTTCTTGAGTTCTAAAAGGAGAGTTTAAACTAGAGAACAGTACAAGTAGAGATAACACGAATACAAATCATAGAATTGGTTTAACATAAAGCAATTTATATTGAAAAACATAACTTCTAAGCATTCCAGGCTTATTACTTATATAATAAGTAGAATGCATTGGACCAGTGACCATTTAGCAAGTCTGTACAGCATATTCTCTTTGCTGAGTACATTAGTATAATATATTTATTTTGAACAACCATTACAATTTCAGTTATCATAATGCCTCCAAAATGACCCATTGAAGCTTTGTATAAGAACTCTCTTCCCCCCCCCCTTTTTGTTTTCCTTTTAACACCAGAAACCATCACCAATAAGAAAAATCAAGATGTTTCTAGGACCCCATATGATTTTTTAAAGTTGGGGTTGGGCCTATAGAATCTTGGCATTCTCTCTCTAAGAGCTTTTGTCCGTATACTTGATAGAACTCAAACATATTGAAATATAAATGGTAAGCAAACTACCAGATAAACTATGTAATTCAAGGTACTTAGATCCTCATCTCTTGTGCTCTCTCTCAAGCCCTAATTCACTCACCACGATATTGTCTAACACTACACCCTTCCTCTCCCTCTCTATTTATAACCAAATATCATAAAAACCTCTCTAGCTAATTACCAATGTACCTCAATATCCTAATAATACCCTAATAGCATTCCTATTAATTCTCTCTCTCTCTCTTTTTTTTTATAATGCCACTTAAGGGGTTTTTCAGAATTTCCATTAGCCTTCACATGAGGGGGATTCCTCATCTTTCCTTACAATTTGTATCTTCCATCAAAAGTAGTTCTCTCTTATTATCCTCATCCCATGCTTGTTTGTTCTCATAGTTTCAGATATAGTAGTTTTTGGAGTTTCATTCAAGGAGTCAATTTCTTCCGTTATGGTTTATATTTAATTGCATTTGCTTTACTTTTCTGGACTAGTCCAGCTATGGGCTACATTTGGTTGTATTTCCTTTATCTTGCTTATTATATCTCATTGTACTTTGAGCATTAGTCTATTTTCATTTCATCAAATAAAAACTTTTTTTGTTTCAAAAAATAAAATTAAAAATAAATAAATAAAAAAAGTTATCCATTATTGTAAAATAACGAGGAGAAGAACAAGAGATAGGGAGAGATGAGAAACAGAGAATCTAATAAGGGGCCAAACATCGTTGTAAGACGTCTCCCATCCTCTAAAGATTCTAGTGTTTCTCTCGCACACAATCTCCACAAATTACCATAGAGCTCCCCTACTGTGGTATTATATAGAGTGGCTGTGGCTGATCATAGTGGAGGAAGTTGCCTACTAAATGGGAAAGGGATCGCTTTATTGATTGGAAAGGGTGGTCTTCAAATTGGTAACCTCAAAAATATGCCTTCTTGCAAAGTGAACACCACTTTCCCTAAATACACGAGAGGACCTTGGAGTCCCATCCTTTTACACCTTTACCTTACAAAGGATTGGGTAAACATAAAGGTGGGAAATGGTTTTAATACTTCTTTTTTGCATGACAGATGGTTGAAAGATGAAACTCTAGCTGCTCAAAAAAATTCCACCATCCAGGACATTAGTGATGGTCATAATGGATGGAATTCGATTTTGAGGAGGCATTTCTATGATGAGGAATTGGAGGATTGGCTTAATATCATGAATCTTGTGAACACTACTCACTTGACTCATAAAAAAAATCAATGGTCTTGGAGGTTGGCTAAAGAAGGCTATTTTTCTACACAGTCCCTTTTCCCTGACCTTAGGACAGCAACTGTTCACACTTTACAATAACAATAAGGCAGCAACTATTCACACTTGAAATTTGGTCCGGTTTTACCCAAGAAAGTCAAATTCTTCATATGGGAGCTTAGCCACAATGTTATCAATGCCCAATACAAAATGCAGCGTCGTGCCCCGTACATATCTCTATCTCCTCATTGATGTATTATCTGTGAAGCTGACCAAGAGACTAAAGTCACTTGTTATTAGCTACCATTTTGCTAGTAGTTGTTGGAGAAAACAGATTCTTGTATCAAACTGGGACCTTATTCTTCCTATTGATATCATCAGTCTTCTATCTACTGAGGTTGTGAGGTTGGGAGCCCTCCCTCTCCTTACTTGGGCCTTCCTCTCGGGAGTAATCCGAAGTGTATTTCCTTGTGGGATCCCATGGGGGACAAAATTCGTAGTAGGATGGCTTCTAGGAAGAAGGGTTTCTTTTCTAGAGCAGGTCGTCTTACCTTGATTAAGTCCGTCTTGAGCGAAATTCTAGTTTATTTCTTCTCTCTTTAGAGCCTAAAGAGAGGTGTGTAAGCGTTTGGAGAGATTGATTTGTGACTTCCTTTGGGAAGGGATTGATGATGGAAAAGGAAAAGGCTCACAATTAATTAGATGGAAGGTTATTGAAAAATCAGTTTCATCGGGGGTTTACAAATTGGGAACCTTAGGATTCGTAACAAAGCCCTTTTAGACAAATGGTTGTGGCACTTTTCCTCTGAGCCCAATTCTCTATGACGTAGGATTATTGTTAGTAAACATGGTCCCCATCCTTTTGAGTGGTTGGCTAAAGGGATTATAGGCATTTACTGAAATCTTTATAAAAATATTTCAAAAGAGCTCCCTGCTTTTGTTCTTTGGGTCCGGTGTACGGTGTGAGGAGGGGAGAGAGACGTTGTTTGTACTTTTTCCGATAGGAAAACAACGGATGTGGTTACTCTCCTTTCTCTTCTTGAGAGTCACTCCTTTCATCTTGGGAGGAGAGATGTTAGAGTTTGGAGCCCCAATCCTTTGGAAGGGTTCTCGTGTAAATCTTTCTTCCAGTGTTTGGTTTCTCTTTTTGGTGAGTCTGTCTTTTCGTTGCTATGGAGGATTAAGGTTCTTAGAAAGGTGAGATTATTCACTTAGAAAGTTCTTCACAGCGTATTAGCACGTTGGATAGGCTTGTAAGGAAGATGTCGTCGTTGGTTGGGCCTTTTTGCTGTATTTTTTGTCGGAAGACAGAGGCAAACTTGGACCATATTCTTCAGCATTGTGAGTTCGTGAACAATGTCTGGGACTCTTTTCTCCCGATGTTTGGCATGATGTGTGCTCGTCATAGAGATGTCAGGGATATGATCCAAGAGTTCCTCCTCCATCTGTCGTTCGGGGAGAGAGGTCGTTCTCTCTAGCTTGCTAGCGTTTGTGTTGTTATTTGGGTGTTGTGGGGTGAAAGGAATAGCAGGATGTTTAGGGGGGTTGAGAGGAATTCTACAGAATTATGGTCCCTTGTTTGCTTTCATGTTTCCCATTGGGCTTCGATTTTGAAGGTTTTTTGTAATTATTCAATTGTCATGATTTTGTATAGTTGGAGTCCCTTCTTGTAAAAGGAGTTCCTTTTTCATGGGCTTGGTTTTCATATGTCCGTGTATCCTTTCATTTTTTCTTAATGAAAGTTGTTCTTATTATTATTATTTAAAAAAAAATAACAAAAAAAAGTCTTCTCAACTACACCCTCAATGGCCACCTTACACAGAAGGGGAAAAATCCCTCCGATGAATCTCATTCAGGTTTTTCAGTAGATAACATGGAAGGAACACAACAACCATCTTTTTCAAGAGAAGGAACATTCTTCTGATCGTTACTTTGAACATATTATTTTCCTTGCTATGACTTGATGTAATGTAAATGCACTACTTTTTATAGATCATATTATCTCACCTCTCTTTTGATCAATTGGAGAAACCTTTTTTTGAAAATTTCATAAATCAATGAAATTTGTTTCTTATAATAAAATCAAATAAAATAAAAAATCTTAAGGAAGATGACATTCTTTCACACAAGCTGATAGCAAGAAATTATGGTTGAGACAATCTAGGCTGTCTACGGACAAACGTTGGTGGAGTGGTATGCAGCATGCACAACCCATGGTTCTCCATTACCAACCAAGGATAATGGAGAGCGTCATGCGAGCATAAACAAATTGTAAAGGAAGGAAAAAATGATTTTTCTACATATACATGTGTGTTCCGAGGAGAGAGAGGGTTTGTTAGTAACAAACCATTTTATAGGAAAGCTTAGTATTGCATGGAAAATTTAACTTACAATAGGTTTCCATCGGGTAGGCATTTCCTGCAAGATTCAAAATAAAACAGTTAACACAATCAGATTCTAATATTGGTGGAGAAACATAGACAGTTTCCCATTTACAAAAAAAAAAAAAAAAAAAAAAAAAATGAACTAATTATTTACAACGATAATACATGCACAAACCAAAAACTTTTATGTTCTATCTACCTCCAGTCCTCCTTCAAATTTTACAATTCTACCCAGTCCCCACTAATGTGTGTGTGTTTGTGTGTAAATATCGACATTAAGACATCTGTTAACCAAACATTTCCAGGTAAGAAAAAAAATCAAACAATTTCATTTAAGATCTCTTTAAACAGGCAAACATGCTTCACGCTTGAATTCTCATTTCTAAAAGTTCAGTTTTGCACACAGGTATATAAACTCTCTTTTTTCTTTTTCAAATGGTAACAGGTATATAAACTTTTTAGAATGAATCTTAATATATTTGTTTATTGAAACAACAACTCTCATTGAGAAAAAATAAAGGAATACAAGGGCATATAAAAAACCCAACCCACAAAAGCCCCTCTAAAGAAAGGGTTTTCAACTAAGATTCTACCTTGACAACAATTACAAAAAAGTCTTTGAAACCAGAGCCCAAAGAGAAACATGGAACCTCAGCAATATCACAAAGGTTCCTCTCCACACCTCTAAACACTCTGTCCACAATAAAGTACACATCTTGGCAAAACATAACAAAAGGTCTTTCTCTCTAAAAGGCAAAAGGCGGATGGAGAAGGAACTTGATCGTCGTACAAACATCTCTGGCAAGCTAACTCAAGATCAAACTCCTAAAAGAAATAATTCCACTCAGATCTCACAAATTGACAACTTCATAGAAGGTGATCGAGGTTTTCTTTCACCTTCCGACAAAGAATACAACAAAAAGGACCCATAAATGTAGTCATCTTTCTCAGAAGCCTATTCAAAATGTTCGCATGGTCAAGTAAGACTTGCCATGTAAAGAACCTAACTTTCTAAGGGATCCTAATCCTCCAAAGCACATCAAAGATCGATGGGCCAGCAGGAAAAGGATCCAACAAGAATTGGAAAAGAAAAACATTTACCATTTCTTTCTTGCAACTAAATTGAAGGTAGGGTCTATCAAGGGAGATATTCCTAAAACTTGCAAAGAAAAAAGGGAGCTAGACAAAAAGAGAAGAAACTTGGACAAGCGGTTCTGAAGAGCATCTATTTTGAAAAATAAAAAATAATAATGTAAAAAAATCTACGTTTTGTCAGTATACAATAAAGTAAAGGAATGCCAGTCCTCAAAGGTCAATATCCATGTTTCACTTGCAAATTCCGGTTAACCTAGCGCACTACAAAGCTACACGAAATACAAATCTGCAAAAAACAATCTCAAATAGGTCACTCTAAGACAATAGAGAGAGTGCATCATCAACGAATGGCTACATTCTTTTCCCTGCTGTCGGCGACTGAAAATTCAAATTGAAACAGCGATCTTCAGACCAATCAGAGAAACACCAATACATCACATCAATTATGAATAAAAGAAATAAAGGGCACGAATACGAATTCGGAAACAATAGTCCAGTTACCAAAAAAGAAAACCCTCAAATTCCCCAGGGACCTCACATAAACCATGGATAAAAAACGAAGAGTAGGGGAGGAAAATATTACAAGTAGCCTTCTTCCTTGAGCTCTCTCCAGAAAGTGCCGATCCCTTTGTCTTTGATCGATTTTAAAATCCCCCGCACCACCGACGCCATTTCTCTGCTCGTGTTCTTGCGCTCACGACTCTCGGATTGATTGGTTTTCTTTTCAGTTTAAGCAGCTGCCTTGAGGATGGTGATTGGTGAAGACAATATCATCTAATTGAGAACTTTGGAAGAAAAATAAGGGGAAAATACACTCCGGAGAATACACTTTTAATCCCATGAAAAACTTATAAAACACAAATATTAAAATATTAAATTTTTTTTGTTAAAATAGAAAATTATCTTTTTAGTTCAAGTTTTTTTTAAAAAAATACTTAGTGCATCTGATGAAACATCTATGCATCCTACCAAATTGTCCTATCATAATTTGACATGTGACAAATTATTCTTATTTATTTTTTAAAATATTTTAATTATTTTTTAGTGTGAGTGATGGGAGATAGAAGCATAGATGCATCAAGATACACCTGAGTATTACCTTCTGGAAAAGAGGTGTATTTGGTCTCTATGTTTCGAGAATGTAAATTATTAATCTTCATTTTTTTATGAGTAAGAGGGTGTTTGTCTCACGAACATGAGCTAGGTTGAGTTGGTAAAGATTACTAACCCGATGTTTGTCCCACTAACTTAAAATGTTGGTGGAGTTGAGTTGATTATTTTTATCAACTATAGTAATTTAATGTTGAAGGATTATTTGAGGATAATTGGGTCATCCTTTATAAACCTATTTTTCACCGACATCTAAAAGACCAACTTCTTCTTAACAGTCCTACCACAATTTAGGAAGAGGTATTGTTTACGTCTACTTGGTAGGACTGACTAGATTGACTATCTTAATGAACAATATTTTTTCTATGTATGAAATTGGCCCTAATGACCACCCTATAATTTGTGCATGTTCAACTCATACATTCCACGACCGTTAAATTATGCTGTAAGGTCGTTGATTACATACATAATTGTATTTGTCTACAACAAATGCAAAAGTTGTATGTAGAAAATTATAAAATATACTTTTATTTATTGATTTCGCATCCCAAATGAGTGTTAAGAATTTAAGAAAATATGTTTAATTGAATGGTGGAACAAAAAGTTGAGGAAAAAAATAATAACAAAAAAATCCCTTAAGAATGCATGTTGTTTATGTTACAAAAAACTACACTAGATATCCATAACCCAACACAACTTAACTTTGCACTTAAACACAGACTTCCTAAACTAACTCAACTTTGTGTCTCAAACACAGACAATTATTATCAACTCAACTCAACTCTACACCTAAAACACAAACAATTATTATCAACACAGATAATTATTATCAACTCAACTCATCAAACTCTGCCCGTCAAGCACAACATAAGTGTGTCACTGTAGTAAGAATGGATTTCAAATAGTAATAATGTTAATTATAGGTTATAATAATTGGAAAAAAAAAACTTATTATAATTGGAATACCAAACATGGAGTGATCTCAACTTTAAGTCAGTGGCCCAGGCATACCCTAAATTTTCAAAATGTATATTTTTAGCTCTCGAGTTTTTTAAAATTGAATCTAAAAGGTCTCTCAAATAATTTATTATTATTATTTTAAATAATTATAAGACATTTTAAATTAGAAAAATAATTTTTAAAAATTATCTAATATCTCTAAAATTATTTTTAAAAAATTATTTTCTAATTTTAAACGTTATATAATTATTTGAAAAAAAAAATACTCTAAAGATCTTTCAAACTTATTCTTAAAAACTCATGGATTAAAAATGTGCGTTTTGGAAACTCATGGACTAAATGTAGCTATTCTTAAAAACTTCATGAAAAAAAACATTTTTAAAACTCACATACCAAACCAATATGATCTTCAAAATTTTGAAACTAAAAAGGTAATTTTTTTAAAGATTCAAATATCATTTCCGTTCATATACTTTGAAATTTATTCAATTTTAGCTTACGTACTTTAAATTGTCAAATTTTAATTTTATATTTTCAATAAATATTAAATTTAGTTTGCTGTATATATATATATTGGCAAGCATTGTCCTTTTTACTATAAATTTTAAAAACATATTCACATGTTATATTTAATTGCATGGAAATTGTTATTATTATTTAACCAATTTTGATAAAAAAAAAAATAATAATTTTAAGGGACTAAATTTAAAATTTATTGGAAGTACAAAACAAAAATTGACAATGAAATTATTGGGACTAAAATATATAAACTTCAAAATATAGGAATCAAAATGGTATCTTAACCTATAAATGTTTTACATTTCTTTTTTACTATTAAACATTTTACACTTTTTAAATAAGTTAAAATGTTTATTGTTTACATTGTATTTATTTCAATAAAATTCTTTTTTATCTTACATAAAGTTTGTTACAATATAATGTAAACGTCGACTCATCATGTATGCCAATGTTGCACCATGGATGTGCATAAATATCAATGAATACTCAGTGGGAGGAAAAAGATGTATACAATATGTCAATTTTTCACTCACATTTCTCCCTTAATATTCACACTGTAAGACCCATGCTTGGCCTCGAGACGCCTGGGAGTGTCCCCCTTTGGGTGGTGTTTGCATGGGTTAATATTAAGGTGAATGGAGAGTGTATTTATAGTAAGTGGGAGAGAGATGTGTGTCAACATGTCATACGGTTTCCTTCATTAGTTTGCACCATGAGATCTTCTTACACGGCCTCGAGGTGCCCTTGGAGCATCTCCTTTCGGACGATGTGTGCATTAGGTCAATATCAAGGTGAACTCCAAAAATGGATAGGATCACTTTAGTTTTTGTCCCAATCGATTTTTCCCTTCGATTGCCTCATTAGGGCGGAACTATAGGGTCTAAAATGAAGGGTCACACTTACAAGAAATTGTTAAGTTAGTTAATGATTTCTTGACCAAATCAATGATAATTGATTATTATAGGAATAAGAGTTATTCTTGTGATAATTGGTTGAGAATGTCTCAATTCAGTGAAGGGACAACTTGAAGGAACCACTGAAGGCCCTTGAGCATAAAAAGGGAATCAAACCCAAAAATCCCAAATTTACAGAATGTTTAAACTTTACAACAAACAAATAGAATTATGTAATTAATAAGAAAAAACAACATGCTCAAAAGAATTATACAGAATAGTACATTGAGTTTTAGAAACTCTTACCTTTGAATAACCGTTTTTCAAGTAAAATCCCTCGAATAAAAAAGGACACCACCACAATGAAAACCTCTGTATTCTAGATGAGAATCCATGAGGTGTGAGCTCTGGCTATTTTGGATGAGGGAGATTGAGAGAGGAGAGGGGAGGAGAAGATCAAAGTTTTATAGAACCTTTATGTAAAACTTAATGTGGAAAAAGACGAATCAAATAACCACCCACATATTCCTGCACGATATAGAGAGAAAAAAAAAAAGGAGGGAGGGAGTTCTAAAATTGTTTTTCAAAAAATTAAAATTAAAATCAATTTAAAAAAACTTTAATATATATTTATATGATAACTACCTTATCATATAATATATATTAAACTATATGTTATATCAAATATAACATATAACCTATAGTTTAATATTGTATCCAATACAATAAAACCTATAATTTAATTGTCTCAACAACGATATTTAATATAGATCTCATTTATATTAAATTTAAGTATATGAATCCAATTCACATAATTAATATTTGAATTATATTCAAATATTTAACTTTTCTCAAATACACTTTATATTATAATATATCAAATATATTATAGTAATTATATCATATATAATTAGATTAAACTAATTATATCACATATAATTGATTCTCTCAATTAATTTGAACAATTCAAATTAATCCATAAATTGATTCTCATCAATTCTTGTTGAGCTACAGAGGGGACCTCATGGACCTGTAGCTTGAAGTTCAAACTGTACGTGAATAATTAATTAAACTCTTTAATTAAATTATTTACCATCTGTTAACTGTCGAAGCCTAGCCACTCTCGTTTTGTTTTTTTATCTTCTTTGTCTGAAAATGGGTTTGATTTGCTTCACTCCACTAAAGACTGATAGTTGCACTCTTCGTACTACAAATATATTTCTATGTCCATTGGATATAATAAATCAACAGTACGATGACCTTTCACAAATTGCTCGTAAGTACAACTAGGCCAAAATTACCGTTTTACCCCTGTAGTTACATCTAATTCTTTAAGTACCATTGATCCCTCTAATGAATAATAAATCATAGTCCAACTATGACCAAACCCCTCTCCGACCAGGAGAGAGTGTGACACCATATTGTTCAAGCCCCAGAACTAGCTCTTAAGGGAATAATTTATCTATTTACCTCGACGTTGGGAATGAGTGATTTTTTTCTTGTGTGGCTGTGTTCCCAGCTTCAATCATACGAATCCCCAAAATGGTTGGCTTGTTGAATTGGCGATCTGGCCACTCTCGCCCATACAAATCAAATGATCGCCTTCATCGCTTGAGTTCACAACTCACTCAAGATTCAGGTCATGTCACCTATGGTCATCCTTGTGAAATGTAAGTCTCTATTATGAACTACGTTATATAATGAGACTAGTCATTTCGTGGTCCGATCTCATACAAACTCCTTTGTATTTGTATATAATATCTCCGCTCACATGTCTCCACATGGATGATCAAGATTAGATCCTTTGTAGCACTTTACAACAATTGTAACATCTACAAAAGCGGGTCATACTCGTAGTGTCACCAAGATAAAGTATCCAGCCTTATCCATCTACTACAGACCATTTAGATTATCACTTAAACATGATCCACCTGTATGTCTCTACATACATGTTTAAACTACAAGATAACCTTAGATGTTAGTTTATTGGTTTGTGGATTAATGCAACTAAATGTCAAATAAAACATCACATATTTTATTAGGTAAATAAGTTGTTTGTACAATACAATTACGAACTATAGGACCCTATGAGATTTAGAGCACCAACCCCAACAATTTCCCACTTGACCTAAAGCAAGTGGGGTGTACAATATAAAATTCAAACTAATATATAAAGTACACAAACAATAAACTAGGGCATAAGACGCCCAGTATAAATCTCCCACTTGTCACAGTGTAAACGTGGCCTGTCCCATAAACCCATGCTCTGCAAGTAACCCTCAAACACCTTAGCCGTGAGGGCCTTTGTAAACCTATCAACAACATTGTGCTCCAAAGTTATTTGCGTGATAATCATGTCCCCTCAATGCAAAATCTATTGGATGAGATGATACTCTTGCTTTATGTGCTTCCCGTGCTTGTGACTTTTAGGCTCTTTTGAATTAGCCACAACACCACTATTATCACAATAAAGTGTGATGGGCTTTAACATGTCTGGAACAACTTTCAGATCTGTCAAGAATTTACTGAGCCAAATAGCTTCCTTAGCAACTTCACAAGCCACTACATACTTCGCCTCCATGAGTCAGCAATGCACCCTTGCTTGGTTCTTCTCTAGAATATTGCTTCACCGTTAAGAGTGAATACTAATCTTGATGTGGATTTTCTAGAATCCTTATCAGTCTGGAAATCAGAATCCGTGTATCCAGTAAGGATAAGATCCTTAGAACCATACACGAGCATGTCGTCCCTTGTTCTTCGTAGATACTTGAGGATATTCTTAAAGATTTTCCAATGATTATATCCTAGATTATACTGATATCTACTGATTATCCCCACTGCATAGCAGATGTCAGGTCTAGTACATAACATCACATACATTAGGTTGCCAACAACTGATGCATAGAGAATCCGTCTCATTTCCTCAACCTCTTGAGGTGTCTTAGGACACTGTTCCTTAGACAATATAACTTCATGCCTCAAAGGTAGTAAACCTCTCTTAGAGTTCTGCATCGAATACTTGACAATTATTTTGTCAGTGTATGATGCTTGGGACAGAGCTAGCATTTGTTCTTTTTATCTCTAAAGGTCTGAATTCCCAAAACAAACTGAGCCTCCCCCAAATTTTTCATTTGAAATTGGGACACTAGCCAATGAGTAGGATATCATCTATATACAACACTAGAAAAACTACTGAACTATTGATGATTTTCTTGTATACGCAAGACTCATCAACATTCTGATAAAAAAAACATAAGATTTGATCGCAGTATCAAATCTTATATTCCAAGATCGAGAAGCTTGCTTTAATCCATTGATAGACCGATTAAGCTTGCAAACTTTTTGCTCTTGACTTTGGGTTATGAATCCCTCAGGTTGTTGCATATAAATGGTCTCCTCAAGATTTCCATTCAAAAAGGCAATCTTAACGTCCATTTTCCAAATCTTATAGTCATAATATGAGACAGTGGATAGAAGAATCTTGATAGACTTTAGCATGGCAACAGGTGAGAAAGTCTCCTCATATTCGACCCCCTTAACTTGAGTATAACTCTTTGCCACTAGTCTAGCCTTGAAGGTTTGCACCTTTCCATCAACACCTCGTTTTCTCTTGTAGATCCATTTACAACCTATAGGTTTAACCCTATCAGGTTGATCTACAAGATCCCAAACTGAATTGAAGTACATAGTCTCCATTTCGATATCCATAGCTTTGATCCATTTATCTTTGTCAACATCCTCAATTGCCTTATTGTAAGAAAATGGATCCTCAACATCCCTATCAGCTACCATAGCTAGGATTTCTGTTAAACCCATATAACGGACAGGCGGGCTCACAACCCTCCCACTACGGCGAGGCTCCCTCAACACTTGAGGTGGATTTGACCTACTAGATCATCTGGCTTCACCAACTTTTGTTAAGGTGTTGGATTCTTCAACAACTCTTGTTGAAGGTTCAGTAGATTCCTTGGAAAGTTTATTCATCACTATTTTATTGTGGGGCACGTGCTCTCTTAAGTGGTCTTCTTCTAGAAAAGTACACTTTATTTTCCTTAGGGTCGAAGAAGTAATCACCCCTCGTTCCTTTGAGGTAGCTTATAAATAGACATAGTTTTGAACAAGGTTCCAGTTTCTTAAGATTTGCCTCAAGCACATGTGTTGGGCAACCTCAGATTGTGAAATGACGTAAACTAGCTTTACATTCATTCCATAACTCCAAAGGTATTCTTGTAACACTCTTGGATAGAATGTAATTCAAAATATACGCTTTAGTTTGTACTGCAACCCTAAAACAAATCAGGTAAGGAAGCGTAACTCATCATAGACTAAACTATGTCCAACAGGATTCGATTTCTCCTTTTGATACATCATTCTGATGAGGTGTACCAGGTGGTGAGAGTTGGGATAATATTCCATGCTCTATCAAATAGTTCTAAAATGTAAGATCCAAAAACTCTCCACCTTGATTAGATCAAAATGTCTTTATTGTTTTATTTAATGTATTTTCAACTTCAGCCTTAAACTATTTGAACCTTTCAAAGGATTCGGACTTATGTTACATTAAATAAATATACCCATACCTTGAATAATCATCAGTAAAGGTGATGAAATATTCATACCCTTCTCTTGCTTTTACATTCATCGAACCATAAAGATCTGAATGTACAAGCTCCAAGGGTTCTTTGACCCTGTGATCTTTTCCAGTAAAAGATCTTTTAGTCATTTTGCCTTCAAAGCATGACTCACACACAGGTAATAAAATTTCTTCTAACTTACTTAAAAGTTCATTCTTTACTAGCCTCTCAATCTTATTGAGATTGATGTGTCTTAATCTCAGGTGCCAAAGTTGCGCATTTTCTTTAGAAGAAATTCTAAGTCTTTTATTTTGAGTTACCGCAATTTTAAACATTGCAGTGTTAAGGAGGGCTTTAGTTGCTAACGGGCTTAGCACATAAAGATTGTTTTCCAACTTAGTAGAACAAATATTAATACCATTCTTTGAAATGGACACTTTATTTACAGAGAATTGAATACAATAATATTGTTCTAATAAACACTTTACATAAATTAGGTTCCTCTTCAAACCAGAAACAACATATACATTTTCAAGTAAAATATATTTATTCTATAAAGTTAGTTGAAATCCTCCCACTACCACAAATGAGACAACATGCCCAGTTCTAACTCACATCATCATCTCCCCAGCTTTCAGTTGCCGCCAGAAACTTGAAGGAACTCTAATAGAGGAGAGATTTGTGAGCGGAAACATGATCGACCCAATTTTCATTTTTCATTGAATTTAAGTTTTACAGTAAAACAAGAACAAGATATGCATTTATATAAATTATAGCATGCAATAAATAAAGAAAAACTTAGGGTTTCAGAAACCCTTATCTTTGAAGACTATTCTTCAAGAATCCCTCGAACAAGCCACGAACGGATCTCCTTCTCCAAAAGGGACACCACCACTTGAGAACCCTCTATATGCTCTTGGGACCAAGGATTCAAGCAAGAGTTGTGGGCTTTGCTTGAATCCTTGGAAGAGGGAAGGAGATGGAGAGGAGGAGAGGGAGGAGAAGAATTTTTCTTCTCTGTACGTTTTTCCCAGATAGAACTCTTCTCTCGATGTTTCCAGGAAGAAGATGAAAATCTCATCTACTATTTTTTCACACAACCCACGTATATGCCTAAGAGAAATTAAGGAGAGGGAGTTGTAACTTCCTCCCTTTAATTAACTAAAATTAAATTAATAATAATTATACATATAATAACAACCTTATTATATGTATATAACCTATATGTTATATCTCATATAACACATAATCTATAGTTACATATTGTATCAAGTACAATATAACCTATAAATGTATTTTCTCTCAATCATACAAGACATTTAATATAAATCACATTTATATTAAATTCATTTATATGAATCTCATTCATATAATTAATATTTGAATCATATTCAAATATTTAATTCCTCTCAACTAATTTATGGTATTTAATATAAATCATATCTATATTAAATTTAATTACATGAATCTCATTCATATAATTAGAATTTGAATCATATTCAAATTCTTCTCATATTACCTTATATTATAATGTATCAAATACATTATATTAATTATATCACATATATAATTGATTTAATTAATTATATCACATATAATTAATTCCCTCAATTAATTTGAACACTTCAAATTAATCTAAAATTAATTCTCAACTAAATCCTTGTTGAGCTACAGAGGGGACCTTATGGACCTGTAGATTGAAGCTCCAACAGTACATGGATAATTAATTAAACTCTTTAACTAAATTACCCAACATCCGTTAATTGCCGATCATTCCACTAAAGATCGAAAACGGCACTCTTTGCATTATAGATAAATTTTTGTGTCCATTGGATATAATCAATCAACAACACGATGATACTCACAAATTGCTCGTAAGTATAGTTGGGCTAAAATTACGTTGCCCCTGTAGTTACATCTAACTTATTAAGTACCACTGATCCCTTTAATGAACAATAAGTCATAATCCAACTATGATCAAGTCCCTCTTGGGCCAGGAAAAAGGTGTGGCAATTATGTTAATGACCCGAAATCAGCCTTTAAAAGAGCAATTTATCTACTTGCTCTTGCATCGGGGAAGGAGTGAATTTCGTCTCGTGTAGCTGTGTTCCCAGCTCCCCAGTCTGATGAATCCCTAAAATGGTAGGCTTGTTGAGTTGGCAATCTGGCCACTCTCACCCATACAAATCAAAGGACCGCCTTCATGAGCAGGAGTTCACAACTCACTAAGGATTCAGGTCATGTCACCTATGGTCATCCTAGTGAAATATAAGTCTCTATTATTAATGGCATTATATAAAGATTTTAATCATTTTGTGGTCCGATCTTATACAAACTCTTTATGTAGGATACTTTCGCTCATATGTTTCCACATGAATGATCAAGATCAGATCATTTATAGCACTTTACAACACGTGTAATACCTACAAAGCAGGTTGTATCCGTAGTTTCACCAGGATAAGGTACCTAGCCTTATCCATCTACTACAGAACGTTTAGGTTATTTAAACAAGATCCACTTGTATGTCTCTACATACTTATTTAAATTACATGAAATAACCTCGGATCTTAGTTTATTGGATTGAGTATATGCTAATAAAATAACACTTATTTTATTAACAATAATATATTTATACAGAGTTTACAAACTACGAGATTACAAGGAGATTTAGGACACCAATCCCAACAGAACTAATTCCCTGAAATGAAAAACAAACATGATTAGTGGCGCTCGAATCAATTATCCAGGTCGAATCATCATTCTCTTCTAAACAAGTTTCCAAAAATGAAAATCATATTTACCTTGCTTTGTCTTCTTCTTTTCTGCCAAGTATTTGGGACACTTCCTCTTCCAATGTCCCTCCTGGTTGTAATAGAAATAAATTCCCTTTGCAACCCTTGCTTTCTTACCCTTTTGTGTAGTAGCCGGTGGGTTAGCTTCTCATTTCCACCTTTCTTCTTCTTTCACTTTTTGGTATGGAAGAAGAAGTCATAGACTTTGTCCCAGAGGTTGAACGTCTGAAGAACTTCTTAGAGGATGAAGCAACATTTGCCTCACCCTTATGTTCCTTATTTTTTTTCATCAAAGATTGAAAGGTCTGTAACTCGTTGAGCAAGGTGGTCAAATTGTAGTCCCTGTTCATAACAATATTACTATGGAACTGTAGGAAACTTTTAGGTAAAATTTTCAGGATGAAGCTAAACTTACTGGATTCATCGATAACAGACTCATTCATCTCTACCACGTTGAAGTGGACCATCATGTTGAGAACATATTCTCTAACAGATACCTCTGCTTACATATGGGCATTGAAGATGTATTTGAGAGCATCGTGCCTGAGCTGTGCGAACGATTGTCCGAACATTTTCTTTAGGGACCCATGATCTCACGGGCGTGAGCATGAGCTCATGCTTCTTGGCCAAGACTTCAAAAAGGCTTGCCAAGATGTATGCTCGAGCCTTCTCATTTGCCCGTGTCCATCGCTCATACACTTCTCGAACATTTTAAGCAGCATTTGGAGTTGGAATGGGAGAACAGTCCTTCATTAGGACAAACCGAAGGTCATCGATGATCAGAATAGTGTTGATTGTGTTTTTCCAAGTTGTGTAATTATCATCCGTTAGTTTGTTGGTGGCGAGTAAATTAAGAATCACGGAAGTGATTATGAATAAATTTGTTGAAACCATACAAATTATTTATATTAGTCTATTTGCATTAAACCATTAACAAAAATCAATAAATTTTAGCAAAATAATCTAGTGTACCCTAAGTAACATCTATTTTGCAATGATGCTCCAGTGAGACAGAACAAAAGCCATTGTAGGGTGATCAGGTGCCCCTTCACTAAAATGAGACAATCTCAACCAATAGACAGAATAACTCTTTGTTACTGTAACTATCAGTCACCATTGTTCGGTCCAAAATTTGTTAAACCTTCTTAATATTTCTTGTAAGTGTAACCTCTCATTGTAGATTCTAAAGTTCTACCCCAATGAGCCAACTGTAAGGAAAAATTGATTGGGGTAAAAACTAAAGTAACTCTTATCCATTTTTGGAGTTTGAATAAAGTGTTATGCAAAAATGCCATTCGTAAGGGGACACTCTGATAGAGTAAACATACATGCAACAGAAGAAATCAAAATCAATAAGCACTCTAATTACACTTAATTTGAGTTTAAAAGCATGCATGAAAACCATTTTCAAAGAAGAGGGTTCAATAATGTTATACCTTTGATGAAACTCTTCAATTCCTACTCTTCTCCAAGAATTGAACCTCAATGGACCACCACAATGATCTTCTCTACTATCTTCTAACTTGGATCGAGAGGCCGAATCTCTTTATTAAGGTTAATTGGGTGAGGGAATGATGAGGGTTTGAGAGAAAAACTAGAAATTCAGACTTTCAAAAAGCATAAAAAAAACCTTCCAATCCGAAAAAATGGAGTATTTAAGGTGTTTAAACATGCAACCACTCACTTAATCAGCTGATTGACACTTCAATCAGTATTAAGTGAGTGGCCTAGGTGTGTGTTAGGGGATTAATCCAACAAATTTTGGATTAATCCACTAACTCAACATTTTTCCAAATTTTTTTCTTCTTTTTTTTTTCACTTTCAATTTCCATTTAATTTTCACCAAAATTAAATTTAGTTAAAAATTCAAATATGGATTTGAATTTTACAAAATTGAAAATATTTTATTTAAATAATTAATTGAAAATTTTAATTAATTAATAATATAATAATTTAATATAAAATATTAAATTAATTAAACACCTATTGAAACATGAATCCCATTCATGGTAATTAATATTTAATTATTGTAATCTCTCCAATTTATGTTTAATTTTGATAAATTAAACATATATCAAATATAATTAACCAAATCCTAAATTGAATTTGAACACTTCAAATTCAAAGCACTAATTTCGATTTTGAATAATTCAAATTCGCTCAATTCACTAATCAAAGGTATAATTTTACAAGCTAGTAGAAGAACCTTATGGGCCTATAGATCATGAGCTCCAACGATTTGAGATTAATTGGCTAAACTCTTTAGATCGAATTAATCAATATTTGTTAACTATCGAGGCACACTACTACAGTTCAATAGTTGCACTCTCCTCACTGTAGATATATTTCTGTTCACTTTAACCATAACCAATAAGTCGATCCTTCACAGGTCGTTCGTATTTATAGCTAGATCAAAATTACCATTTTACCCCTATAAATACATCTTGCTCCTTAAGCCCCCACTGATCCTTTATTGAACAATTGGTTTATAGCCCAACTAATAAACCATATCCCTCTCGGCCAGAGAGGGTGGGGCCCCTTTGTTCAAAACTAGAATTCAGTACTTAAGGGAACAACCTATCTGCTAACCCTAAATTGAGTAGGAGTGAATTCCATCTTGCAGAACTATGTTCCCAGCTATCTATCCAGTCTTATCTCCAAAATGGGAGGCTTATTGAGCAGTGTTGTTGAACTACTCTCACCTATGCAGATCAAAAGATAATCTTGAATAAACAGGAGTTCATAGTTGGCTCATCGAGTTACCCTAGGTCATCGAATTTGAAATAGCCAGTTTTAACAGTAAACGGTTGTTATAAAGAAAAGTGACTATTTCGTGGTCCAGTCTTATGCAAACATCCTTCACATAGGATGCCTCCACTTGCATGTCTTCACATGAATGCTTTTGGGATCACATCATTTGTATCAATATACAAAGTGGGCCGCATCCAATAGTGTCACAAGGACTAGGTACCCAATCTCATCCATATACTTATAGACCATTTTGGTTATATACTAAAACTTGATCCACTTTTATATCACCATATAAAGTTAAAGTATTCATATTCTAGCCATAGACTCGTTTATTGGATTTTTACAATAGAATGCAATATCGATAACATTTTATTAAATGAACAACTCAATAATACTTTTATTGATAAACAAAGTATGTTTCCAATATTTACGAATTGTGAGTTTTAGGAAATTCCCAAAAATCTCCTACTTGGACTAATACTCCAATGAGTTACAAATATTGAGATTAAGAGAGAGAATATAATAAGCTAGGGCATCTATATTCCCTTGACATTCTCCCACTTGCCCTAGATTATGAAGCTTGTAGTCCTAGTTCTACCAGATGGCCACCGAATACTTTAGCCAAGAGGGCCTTCATAAATCGATCAGCAGATTGTCCTCAGAGGCTATCTTCGTGACTATCATGTCTCCTTGGTGTACTATCTCCTTGATGAGATGGTACTTTCTCTCGATAGTTTTCTGCATTTGTGGCTTCTTGTTTCCTTTGAATTAGCAATTGCTCTACTATTATCACAATGCAAAGTGATAGACAGATGCATATTTGGAACCACTTCCAAATCGGTTAGGAATTTGTGTAGCCATATGACTTCTTTAGCTACTTCACATGCAGCTACGTATTCAGTTTCCATCGTGGAGTCAACGATACAACTCTACTTGATGCTTCTTCACACTATAACTTCTCCATTAAAAGTGAAAATTGATCCTGAAGTAGATTTCCTAGAATCTACATCAGTCTGAAAATTAGAATCACTATATCCTATAAGGATCAAATCCTTAGGCCCATACACGAGTACATAGTCTCTCGTTCTCCGAAGATACTTGAGGATGTTCTTAATAGCAGTCCAATGACTATGTCTAGGATTGGATTGAAACCTCCAATTGAAAAGCATATGTCAGGACGTGTACACAACATAGCATATATCAAGCTCCCAACTGCTGATACATATGGAATTCTTTTCATTTCCTCAACTTCTTGAGGCATATTAGGACATTGTTCCTTTGACAAATGAATTCCATGTCTAAAAGGTAACATACCCTTTTTGGAATTTTTCATGTTATATCTTCACATCGTCTTGTCAATACAAGATGTTTGAGATAGCACTAACGTTCTATTCTTGCGATTCCAAACAATTTGAATTCCATAAATGTATTGTGCATTTCCTGAATCTTTCATTTGGAATTGCGATGCTAGCCATCTTTTTACGTCAGAAAGAAAACTTGTCTCATTCCTAATGAGCAAGATATCATCAACATAAAGAACCATAAAAGCTACAGTTTTGTTGACTATCTTCTTGTAAGCTCAAGGTTCGTCAAAATTTTGCTCAAAGTCATAAGATTTTATCGCAGTATTAAATCTTATATTCCAGGATCTAGATGCTTGTTTTAACCCATAAATAGATCTTTTAAGCTTGTAAACTTTTTGCTCTTGACCCTGTTCAATAAACACTTCTGGTTCAGACGTGTAAATACTTTCATCAAGATGGTCATTCAAAAAGGTTGTCTTGATATCCATTTTCCATATTTCGTAGTCATAAAATACAGCAATGAATAAAATTATTCTTATCAATTTTTTCATGGCAATAGAAGAGAAGATTTCGTCATAGTCTACCCCTTTTCTTTGGGTAAAACGTTTTACCACGAGTCTGGCTTTATAAGTCTGCACCTTACCAGTTTAGTCTCGCTTTCTCTTGTAGATTCACTAACAACCATTGAGTTTGACCCCATCTGGTTGATCTACAAGTTCCCAGACAAAATTGAAGTACATGGACTCAATTTATAGGTCCATGGCTTCAATCCGTCGATCTCTATCTACATCTTCCATTGGATGTATTAAAGGTTAATGGATCCTTGAAGCCATCCTCAAGTATGATGATATGAGTTTCTGCTAAACCCATGTATCGATCAGATTGTCATACAACCCTCTCACTATGTCGAGGCATTCTCAACTCTTGAGAAGGATGTGATAGAGCAACAACTGTTGTTGATGAACCAGCTTGATCAACAACTCTTGTTGAATTTGTAGTTTCTCTAGACATTTCATTGAATACTAATTTACTGTGAGGTTGATGATTCCTAATATGATATTCTTCTAAGAATGTAGCATTTGGTAATACAAATACTTTATCTTCTTGAGGATCATAAAATATCCATAATTTGTTTCTTTAGGGTATCCTACAAATAAGTACAATTTTGTATGTCCTAAAACTCATGGTTTGTAAACAATAAACTTAATCTAAAAATTCACTAAGTTGTTGTTGAATATATGAATTGTTTATTTCATTTTAGAAATAAATTCAATAAACTAAAAGATCCATGACTATTATATGAGTACTTGAACTTTATGTTGAGACATAAAAGTAAACCAGGTTCGAGGAAATAGTGAGAATGATCTATAGTATATGAATAAGGTTGAGTGTCTTATTTTGGTAACACTATCAGATGCGACCACTTTGTAGTTGTTACAAGAAGTTGTAAAGTGCTACAAACAAAGTGATCCTGATTCGTAAGTGTAGTGACATGAGGAGTGGGGGCGTCCTGTGCAATGAGTTTACACAAGACCGGACCACGAAATAAGTCACTTTTACTTTATCAAGTTGTTTACTATTTAAGATTGACTATTTCACAACGATGACCTGGGTTACTTCCTGAGCTAACTATGAACTCTTGTTTATTCGGGATTATCCTTAAATTTGCATAGGTAAAGGTTGGCTAAACAACACCGACTTAATAAACCTCCCATTCAGAGGTAAATAGGTAGATAGTTGGGGACATAAGGTGCAAGAAGAAATTCACTCCTACCCGTTTTTAGGGATAGTAGAAAGGTTGTTCCCTTAAGTGATAACTCCGGATCTTGAACAAGGGGCCCCACCCTCTTATTGGCCCGAGAGGGACTCGATTTGATGATTGGATCACAAATTAATTGTCCATTAGAGGATCAGTGGGACTTAGGAACAAAAGGTAATCTCGGGGGCAAAACAACCTTTTGACCTAACCGTTATTATGAACTACCAGTGAAGGGTTAACTTACTAATCCTGGTTATATCAAGTGGACACAATATATCTACAGTGAGAGAGGAGTGTAATAACGTGCAGAAATGCACGTTATTACAACGCAAAGTTATAAAACAATGTAGGATTGCGATGGTAAAAATATACAATATTGCGTCCAAAAGCATTAAGTTCAAACATTGCACTCGCATGCGTCCATTGCATTAAAACAGCTAACTTATGTATTTTTGTGCAGAAAATGTGTTAGCGCAAGACAAAAATACGATCCGGAGAAATTAACGTCCGAGCGCATTAAGAGATTGCGACCGCAAGGCTATGCGATCATTTGCGCTTGAGAAAATCTGCTCAAGAAGGTGGCCACATAGAGCCAGCGCATCAAGGTGGCCGCATAGAGCCGGTGCATCAAGGTGGCCGCATCTGAGTGAAAGCTTAATAAATCACGATGGGACAGAAAGCTGATGATGATCGACTCTGAATTAAGTTGACAAGCCGTTAACGACACTGTAGCAAGTACACTCAACTTTTCGGTGACAATTATCCGACGCATCAGATAGAGAATTAATGCCATCCCATCAGTGCAATCATAAGAGAGAAAAAGCTTTTCACCCTGAAGTTATATAAATACCAAAGGCCACCCTCATAAAAGAAGTTCAGATAGGGAGCCTTTTCTTAGTTTTCTTATACTTAGAGGGCGGAAGTGAGAGAAGGGAATAGACGCTGGAAGATCGTCCTAGTCAGCTCGAGAGAGTGCCAGGGAGCGTGGAAAAACAGAGAGAGGGTCGACTCTTGCGAGAGCAAGAATATCTTTTGAGTAGAGTAGAGAATAATAGTGTAAAAGCCTTGGGAAGCAAGAAATTGCTACCAGGCTCTTTATTCTTAATTCACATTGTCATTCTATACTTCGATTATATATATATATGATGGAACTTGCATTTCTACATCTGTTCACTCTCTGTAAAATACGCATCAGTAGCTAAAACTGTCGAATGGGTTAAGAAGTACTTAGCAAACATGACCTAGGATCTTCATTGCATGCGATCACCTTGTCTTATGTTGCGCCCATCACCCTTTAGAGCTACTCGAGAGAGAGTCTAAAGAAAGAACCTAAGACTTGAGAGAGCTAGGTTAGAATCTAGACTCGATAGAGCAAGATTAGATCAGCATAAGCAAGAGGTATAGACTTAGAGATAAGTTCTATTTGCCAACATGCATCACATGTACCCTAGAGATAGGTTAGGATAGTATGTGGTCGCCTTGTGTATGTGTGTGTGTCATTTGTCACCACATAGACAAGAATAGAGGCTTAAATGTAGGTCCTATAGACACCATCACATACATCGCATGCGTTCTAAAACTAGAAGCCATAGCATTTACATTGAGAGATGACTTGTTGTTGTATGAGTGTAGCATGATCGCATAACATGAACGCATTCCTAGGAAGTGTTAGCTAAATCCCTTCTCAACCCATTCCTCCGCATACTCATCGCATCTTTCGTATTATTAACTCTTTTCTCAAATCCGCTACATAGATTTTATACTTTAAACAACAAACCAACCAACCCCTTGATTTATTTATTACCGGAAAGTGATCTAAAAATTACCATCGTATATTGTTTTCCTTAGTCCCTGAGTTCGACCCTGGGCTTACCAGGTAACTCAGTAGGATTTATACTTGGATCTTACTGAGAAAACTTGCATGCACAATGCATTTTCCACCAATGCATTCTTTACCATTATTTCATCGCATAACAACATGCATCAAGTTTTTGGTGCAGTTACCGAGGACTTCGGCAATACATTGTTCTAACCGTAATTTTTTTTTTATATTTTCTTTGCAGCTTTCAATCTCTAGCGAATTACGACCCAGAGATTGAAAGAATGTTCCAACGAAGATTGAGAGACAACCGCCAACAACAACCAGATAGAACTCCAAGAATGGTGGAACAACCGGAAGAGAGGGCCGCAAATGCAAATAATATAATGGGCAACCCCATTCTCCTAGAAAATGACCGCAATAGACCCATTCGGGACTATGTGTCGCCCAACCTATATGATTTCTCCCTAGGAATCATGAGGCCAGCGCTAGACGGATCGAGGTTTGAAATGAAACCGGTTATGTTACAAATGATTCAAACGGCCGGACAGTTTGGTGGAAGGCGTGGCAAGGATACGCACGCCCATCTCCGGAGTTTTATTGAAATCTGCAACACTTTTATGTTCCCAAATATCTCTACCGAAGAGGTTCGACTAATGTTGTTCCCATTTTCCTTATGTGATTAAGTAAGAAAATGGGTTTATTCTCTCGAACCAGGGGAGATAACATCGTGGGAACAAGTAGTGGAAAAATTCATGAAGAAATACTTCCCTCCAATGGAGAATGCAAGAAGGAGGAAGTTAATTACAAATTTGAACAGGAAATTGATGAATCGCTCAGCGACGCTTGGGCGAGGTCTAAACCCTGCATCACAGATGGCTGCTAATGCGGCAGCAGCTGGTTGTCTGCTTGATAAAACTTACGATGAGGTGAAAAATATACTTGATCGCATTTAAAAAAATCACGAGGACTGGAGAGAAAACAATCAAAGATTAAGAATCAAAGATAGTGACGCAAACAACGGGGCCATCGCATCCCTACAAACACAAATGAAAGCGATGATGAGTTTGATACAAGGCATTGCAATTAATAGCACGGGAATGCAAAAAGGGCAGGTCAACGCAATTACTCAAACGACCAGAAGTTGTGTCATTTGTGGAGAAGCACATCCGATTGAAGAATGCCCAAGGAATCCGCAGTCAGTATGCTTCATAAAGAATAACGCTTTCTTTGATATATACAACCCCAGGTGGATAAACCACCCCAATTTCGCGTGGAAAAATCAACAAAAAAACTTTCAACCAGTGGCATAAAAGGAAGGGGCACCAGGATGTTTCCCGTGAACAAATAGTCAAACGTATAACCAAGCCAGTAGTACGCAGGCATCGCAATCTTCATCCTTAGAAAGCTTGCTGAAGTAGTATATTGAGAAGAATGAATCAGTGCTTCAAAATCAAGCAACATCTATCCGAAATCTTGAAATTCAGCTAGGAAAGATCGCGGGCGAACTAAAAAATAGACCGCAAGGAGTGTTGCCGAGCTCAACTGAGCTCCCTCGCAACTCTGGGGGTACAGGAAAGGAACAATGCTTGGCAGTCTCTTTGTTCAGCGACAAAATGACAGCGGAAGTAGGGGAGGAACCCATCACGACCAACTTGAATGCGATGACAACCGAGGACCCGTTGACAGATGATTCAGAATAGCCTAAGAAGATGAACCCAGAAGTTGCGTCCACCTTCAAGACTTCAGAACACGAAACAGAAGTCCAGCTACGACCATTTCCGCAAAGATTGAAAAAGAAACAGAATGATGAAGATAAGATCGCTACAGAGGTAGTAACGCAAAATACTATGATCCCATAAAAAATGTGCGACCAAGGAATCTTCACGATACCATGCTCAAATGGAAGGGTTAACATTGATCAAACACTATGTAAACTTGGGGCGAGTATAAACGTAATGTCGCTATCAATCTTCAAACGATTGAATATGGGCAAACTCACGCCCATGACGGAGACTCTTCTACTTGCGGACAGATCCTAAATACATCCCGAGGGAGAGTTGAAAAATGTCGCAATCTCAATTGACAAATTCATCTTGCCGGTAGACTTCATCATTCTGGACTATAAAGCAGAAGAAGATGCGCCCATCATATTGGGGCGACCATTCCTTTCGACCGGTTACGCTCAAATTGATGTGCACAAGGGGGAGATCATGATGAACGTTAATGGGGAAAAGCTCTGGATTAAGGCAATCAAGATCCCAGAAGATCGAGAAAAGAAAAGAAAGCCGCCGTGGACCTAAAAAGTCCAGATTGAAATAAGCAGTCCCTGCGTTACTATGCGACTCAAACTCATCAGGGACGCAATCTTTTTGGAATATCCTTTTTCTTTATATATCAATGCTTCATGAACTTTCATTACCTTGCTTTTATTTGTCATCGTATATTTGTCTTAAAAAAAAAAGAATGTGATTGTGTTGAACGATCGTAATAAACGATTTGTTAACTTTGTTTTTTATTTGACCCTCTCAATGTTTTCTTTGCAACGATCGAGGTGAAAAATTGCGGAGAAGCTACACGAAAGACGCAACTACTTTATTCCACCACCGCAATCGAAGAAAAGCAGTTTGTCGCAAAGAATGATGTGTTCACACACGATGTGGGTGACAGAGCAAATTTGGGGGTTGTATATTTCCTTGACTTTTTTTATTCCAAATTTCGCTCTATCGCATATCATTTTAACTTTGATAATTTTATCATCGCATCCTCTTTAGTTGGCGCAATCATTTAACACTAATTAATTTAGTAAGTCACCGTATTATTTCTCCTTGTCAATTATGATTTCAATGATGAAACACATGCTTCTATTTTTTCGTATATACTGGAGTCAACTTAATTTTAGGACGGTCAACTCATAAAATATTTCTAGAAGTTAGTGGTTTTCTAGCTTTCTTTCAAACTGACTTTGTACGAAACTTTCTAAGAGCATCGCATGACTTTTTTCAATCTTTCTGCAATGGGGACATTGCTGCATTTTAAATTTGGGGGTGCGGTATTCATTTTCGACCTTGCTGTTTTTAGGTTCTACAAAAAAAAAAATCATAACGTTGCGATCAGTTCCTACTCGTGGTTGGATGTCCGCATGACACACGTGGGGACAAGCCAAAATGAAGGTAGGAATCGTGATCAAGACATAAATAAAATGATCGCAACTCCGCTGCCAAATGGGCATGAGTTTAGACTGAGAAAGAGTGCCTTGCTCGTAGTTGAATGTTCGCATGACACACGTGGGGGAAAGCCAAAACGAAGGCTAGGTACTTGGATCAGCGCAAGGTCATAGAAAAAAAATAATAATATGTGTCTAAAATACGCAAGGATAAAAATCATATGAAAATATCCAAGTGAAAAAGTTTTTGTTTTTTTATGAAATAAATCATGCAATGCTCTAGAATCCAGTAAAGTCTTTTTGAAGGTTAAACTTGCGGTCCCTAAATTTTAGAAATATTTTAAGAGGCCTGGATAAAAATTAAGGAGATTTTGGTGCATAGGATTTGAATAAGGCATCCTCGAGAAATCTAGGAAAGAGAAGGTGGTCGACTTTCTAGAGAAAATCTTTAGCTTATGCTCGAGGACAAACATTGTTTTAAATTTGGGGGTGTGATAACGGGCAGAAATGCATGTTATTACAGCGCAAAGTTATAAAACAATGCAGGATTGCGATGGTAAAAATATATAATATTGCATCTAAAAGCATTAAGTTCACAACATTGCGATCGCATGCGCCCATCGCACTAAAACAGCTAACTTATATATTTTTGTACAGAAAATTCTTGGCGCAAGGCAGAAATACGATCCGAAGAAATTAACGTCCAAGCATATTAAGATATTACGACCACAAAGCTATGCGATCATTTGCGCTCATGAAAATCTGCTCAAGAAGGTGGCCGCATAGAGCAGGCGCATCTGGGTGAAAGCTTAATAAATCACGATGGGACAGAAAGCTGATGACAGTCGACTCTGAATTAAGTTGACAAGCCGTTAACGACACTGTAGCAAGTACACTCAACTTTTCGATGACAATTATCCGGCGCATCAGACAGAGAATTAATATCTTCCCATCAGTGCAATCATAAAAGAGAAAAAGCTTTTCACCCTGAAGCTATATAAATACCGAAGGTCACCCTCATAGAAGGAGTTCAGATATGGATCCTTGTTCTTAGTTTTCTTATACTTAGAAAGCGGAAGCAAGAGAAGGGAAAAGACACCAGAAGATTGTCCTGGTCAGCTCGATAGAGTGCTAGGGAGCGTGGAAAAACAACGAGAGGGTCGACTCTTGCGAGAGCAAGAATATCTTTTGAGCAGAGTAGAAAAGAACAGTGTAAAAACCTTGGGAAGCAAGAAATTGCTACTAGGCTCTTTATTCTTAATTCACATTGTCATTCTATACTTCGATTATATATATATATAATGGAACTTGCATTTCTATATTTGTTCACTCTCTGTAAAATATGCATGAATAGCTAAAGCTGTCGAATGGATTGAGAAGTACTTAGCTAACATGACCTAGGATCTTCATTGCATGCGACCACCTTGTCTTATGTTGCGCCCATCACCTTGCAGAGCTACTCGAGAGAGAGTCTAAAGAAAGAACCTAAGACTTGAGAGAGCTAGGTTAGAATCTAGACTCGAGAGAATAAGATTAGATCTGCATAAGCAAGAGGTAAAGACTTAGAGATAAGCTCTGTCTGCCAACATGCATCGCATGTACCCTAGAGATAGGTTATGATAGTATGTGGTCGCCTTGTGTATGTGTGTGTGTCATTCGTCACCGCATAGACAAGAATAGAGGCTTAAACGTAGGTCCTATAGACACCATCGCATACATCGCATGCGTTCTAAAACTAGAAGCCATAGCATTTACATTGAGAGATGACTTGTTGTTGTATGTGTGTAGCATGATCGCATAACATGAACGCATTTTTAGGAATGTTAGCAAAATCCCTTCTTAACCCGTTCCCCTACATATTCATCGCATCTTTCGTATTATTAACTCTTTTCTCAAATCCTCTGCATATATTTTATACTTTAAACAACAAACCAACCAACCCCTTGATTTATTTGTTACCGCCAAGTGATCTAAAAATTACCATCGCATATTGTTTTCCTAGTCCCTGAGTTTGACCTTGGGCTTACCAGGCAATTCAGTAGGATTTATACTTGGATCTTACTGAGAAAACTTTCATGCATAACACATTTTCCACCAATGCATTCTTTACTATTATTTCATTGCATAACAACACGCATCACAACTATGGGCTTTAGTGTAGTGACCCAGTAGTTAACAAAAGAGGGTTAATTCGGTGTAAAGAGTTTAGCCAATTAATCTCGGATCGTTAGAGCCCATGATCTGTAGGTCTATTAGGTCCCCCTACTAGCTCACAAATAGATTAGCCTTAGAGTAGCGTGATAAATTGATTTGAAATATTCAAATTAGAATTAAGGAGATTAGTAATTATATGTGATATAATTACAAGTTTAATTTTGGAATTAAACGAAATTGGAGAATCAAATAATATTTAAATATGATTTAAATATTAAAATCATGAATAAAAATTCATTATAATGGAATTGGTGATGAATTAATTTAATATTTGATATTAAATTAATTAAATTGTTTAATTAATTTATTAATTTTATTAGAAAATTAATTATTGAATTAATTTTGTAAAATTAATAAAATTTCAATTTTTTAAATTAAAAAGTTTTTTTTATTTTGGAAATCAAAATCAAAAAGAAAAATCAAAGGAAATTTGAAAATTGAAAAAATCCCAAAAGTGGGATTTTTTCACTTTCAAATTGTAGCAACTCACACATAATTCCACTTTTCTTTAGTTCAATTATTCAAGCATGAGTTGTGATTCATGCAAGGCTATTAGTTGCATGAAAGTCATGTAATATAAAGATGGAATTTTGAGTGAAATGGGTAGAGTGCAATCATTGCTGAAGGTTAAGAATTTGTATTTGAAGAAGTGTTCTTCACACTATGTAAAACCAATAACCTCCTCTCCAATTCTCTTCGATTCAAGCTTGTTTTGAGTCCCATAACTCAATCTAAGGCTCCAAGAGAATAGTAGGGAAGACCTTATGGTGGTTCACATCCAAAGAAGAAGGAGATTGCAGCTAAAGATCGTGATTCAAGAGGTACTTCAAAAGTTAATGTTGAAACTTTATTTTAGTTTATGAAACATGTTTAGTTTGATGCCAAAATTAATGAATTAGAATGCTTAATGATCCTGTTTTTCTTTCGCTACTTGCTTCCTGAATCCAATAGTTCCAACTTCTTAGGTTTTGCACCAACACGTGTGTCAGGCATTCCCAGATTCTAAAGTAACGCAAACTATCTTTACGTCCTCTCCATAACTCATACAGTGTTTCTGAAACACTTTTTGAGGGACCATGTTCAAAATATATACTGCAGTCTGTACTGCATACCCCCAAAAGGATTGAGGTAACTGTAACTCATCATTGAATAAACCATGTCTAACAAGGTTCGATTTCTCCTTTTTGTAACACCATTTTGTTGTGGTGTTCTAGATGATGTGAGTTGGGATCGAATTCCATGATCTTCTAGATAGTTCTAGAATTGTAAGTCCATATATTCACTACCTCGATCTGATCAGAGTGTTTGATTCTTTTACTTAATAAGTTTTCAACTTCTATCTTAAATTCTTTTAATTTTTCAAGAGTTTTAGACTTGTGACTCATTAGGTAAATATAGTCATACCTTGAATAATCATCAACAAAATTGAAGAAATATTCATATTCACTTCGAGCTTTTACATTAATCTGACCACAAAGGTCTGAATGTATAAGTTATAGGGGTTCTTTGACTCTAAGTTCTTTTCTTGTAAAAGATCTTTTCATCATTTTACCCTTAAGACATGATTCACACGGAGGTAATGAACTTCCTTCTGACTGATTTAGATGACCGTTTTTTACCAGTTTCTCAATCCTGTATAGATTTGTGTGACCAAGTCTTAAGTGCCAAAAATAGGCATTGGGAGAAATCTTTCATCTTTTATTTTGAGTTTTTTTCATTTTAAACATCTCTATATTTAAAATGGCTTTTACCTCGATTGGTTTTAACATATATAAGTTATTTTCAAGTCTAGCAGAACAAATATGAACATCTTGAACTAATGAACACTTCATTAATCTCAAATATTACTTTGTACATATTTTCTAGCAGACAAGACACAGAGATTAAGTTCCTTTTCATTTTAGGTACATAATATACATTTTCAAGTAAAATGTAAGCATCTATGAAATATAACTTGATGCCTTCCACTATTTTTGCTGAAATAACTTTAGTCGTTCCCACCTTGAAAGTCATTTCATTTTCTGATAGCTGTGTCTAGGAACTAGTTTCTTGAAGAAAAGTACAAATATGATTAGTGGCACCTAAATCTAGTATCCAGGTTAAGTGAGAACTTTCCACTAAATAAGTTTCTACCACAAGTAAATCAGATTTACCTTAGTTTTCCATTTTAGCCCTCTTTTCAGCAAGATATTGCGGGCAATTGCATCTCCAATCCCGACTTCATTGCAATGGAAACATTTTCCTTTTAGTGTTTTATTCTTGCTTTTCTTTGCAGGGGTTTTCTTCTTCCCTTTACCTTTCTTCTTCATCTGGATACTCTTATCATTTGAAGAAGAAACAAACTTCTTTTTCTCTGAAGGTTTTGTTCTAGAGAAAAATCCTTTAAGAAATTTCTTTTATGAAACAAAATTTGCTTCACTTTCCTTGTTTTTCATTAAGGATAGTTAAGTCTGTAGTTCATTTAGAAGAGTGGTCAAATTGTAATCAATCTTATTCATTATAGCATTAGTATGAAATGTTAGAAAGCTCTTCGGAAGGGATTCTATTATCATACTAACTTGACTCCTTTCATCTATGACAGTGCCACGAGCTTCCACGATGTTGAAATGGATTATCATGTCCAGGACATGTTCTCTAACAGAGGTCTCCTCTTTCATGCGGGAGTTATAGAAGTACTTAATAGCATCATGTCGTATCAAAGATGACAGTTTCCTGAACATCTCTTGCAACAACTCCATGATCTCACGTGCAGTGACTATGGATTCATGCTTCTTAGTAAGCACATCAAATATGCTTGCTAAGATATAGCCTCTGGCTTTATTGTTAGCTCGAACCCATCTATCATAGGCTTCCCGAAAATTTCGATTAGCATTTGAACTGGGAAGAGGACATTCCTCCGGTAAAATGAACCTTAAATCATCAACCACTAGTATTGTATTTATGTTTGATTTCCAGTTTGAAAATCCTTTACTATCGAAAGCTAATAGTCGTATAATCGAGTTCGACATTACTGAGAAATAAAAAATATTCTATTAAACTTATGCATCTAAATCCAATTTTAGCAAAAAGTAATAAAGTGCCCATATTTATTTATTTGTAACAATATATTAGTGAGTTAGAATAGATACTACCGAGGGGCAGTCAAATATTCCTTCACTAAGTAAGACAATCTTAACCAAATACTATCTCTAGAATAACTCTTATTCCTATAGTCATTTAGTTACAATTTTCGGTAACTTACTAACACTTAGTAACTCTTGTAAGTGTGACCCTTGATTTTCATATTTCATTGAACATATGAATATGCCCCCAAATTTTAAGACAATGTTCAAGACGGAACGATGAAACCCTATTCATGTATGAAACTTGGATTTTTTCAAATCCTATGTTACATCCCTCCTAAGGGATCATCATGGTTAACGACTAGCTAGTGTCGCCGAAAAACGACAACAGTGCAACATAGGAATCTCACAGTTTAGACTAATGGAAAAGACTGTAGGATATGTTGACACATTTTCTTCACCCACTTACTATGAACTACTTCCTCTATTCACCTTGTTATTGACCCATGCAAACACTTTCCAAATGGATCAGTTGAGGTAAAATCGACAAGAAGCCGAGCATGGATCTCAAACCGTGAACTCTTAGAGACGTGAGAGCTAAAAAAGATATATCATATATATTGTTAATCTCCAACTGAAGTATTCTAACATATTGGGTATACGCTTACTTAGGTATATTTTGGCTAATAAATATCCCAAGTCTATGTGAATTTCCAAACATAACTCTTACATTTGGATTTAATATACGATGTCTTGTGATAAAACCATTTTATTACCTCACACCGCTCACGCAAACTTATAAAACAGGTTAACAACACTCAATTATTCGGCCATAATCTCTAGGTAGGAGATGTTTCATAGACCGTCAATTAAATACCTCCAGCCTTAGATAAGATTATATATCAGTTGAGTTTGTAACCGTATTTTATAAGATAATGACCTATTTTAACTATTAAAATAAGTTGTTAACCTAAATGAACTTGTAGCTTATCTTTGTTATGGATTTTAATGTTTAATCCAATTTTATAACAACTTATAAAACAATAGACATGCTTTGCATCCATAACTATCATCAAAGGCATTCAAACTTCAATATAACTCTTATATTAAACATTAGAAACCCTAAACATGCATAATATATATTATAATTCTTTATAATATATTTTTAATGCATTTAACATACATCCTATGGTGGGATTTAAAATCTACATGCCATACATCATGCACATACATGTTTAATTTAAATATAACATACGTAACATAAATATTTAAACAACACCAATATGGTTCAACTTTTCCATCCTAAGAAAGAAAAATTAATTAATTATTACAAATAATAATTAAAAACAACTTCATTTGATTCTGGACCACTCGACCTAACCCGAATCGCTTGAACTGACTCTTCAATGCTCCAAATTGGCTGAACCGAATCAAAAGACAATTGAACCAGTCAAACCGGTCAACTCCCACAAACCGGCTCAAGAATATACGCCTTTCTGGGCTGGGATGAACAACGTCACAACGCTTCATCCCAGTGTTGCAACGCCTCAGGCTCCAAGATGAGCAACGACATGACGCTCTAAGAATAGTGTCGCGACGCTGCGAGGGTGGTAGCTCCAGTCCAGTTTCTGTTGTTAACCTTGCTTGCTTCCATCTTCGATTATAACGTATATTGACTCTAATAAAATTACAGACTCAAGAGCACACATATAAGCTCATCAATCAACAACCAATTTAAATTTAACAACATAATCAAACAGTAATCTAATGTCAAAGTTGAATTTTAACCATATCAGTCAACCAAACATGCATCTACAAAAATTCACCCACCAAACTCAAATTAACGTTAATTGAGTGCTTAAATCATGCTCTGAACCAATTGATAGAGAAACATACATGCAACGGAAGAAATCAGAATCAATAAGCATTCTAATTACACTTTATTTTAGTTTGAAAGCATGCATGAAAACCATTTTCAAAGAAGAGGGTTCAAGAATGTTATACCTTTGCTGAAACTCTTCAATTTCTACTCTTCTTCAACAATTGAACCTTCAAATTGACAGTAGACCACCACAATGATCTTCTCTACTATCCTCTAACTTGGATTAAGAGGTGGGGTCTCTTTATTGAGGTTAATTAGGTGAGGGAATGATGAGGGTTTGAGAGAAAACCAGAAATTCAGACTTTCAAAAAGCATAATAAACCTTCCAATTTGAAAGATTGGAGTATTTAAGGTGTTTAAACATGCAACCACTCACTTAATCAGCTGATTGACACTTCAATCAACATTAAGTGAGTGGTCTAGGTGTCGACTAATGGATTGATCCACTAACTCAACATTTTTCCAAATTTTTTTCTTTTCTTTTTTCATTTTCAATTTCCATTTAATTTTCACCAAAATTAAATTTAGTTAAAAATTCAAATCTAAATTTGAATTTTACAAAATTGAAAAATATTTTATTTAAATAATTAATTAAATAAATTTAATTAATAAATAAAATAATAATTTAATATCAAATATTAAATTAATTAAACACCTAATTGAAACATGAATCTCATTCATTTTAATTAATATTTAAATCAATATTTAAATATTGTAATCTCTCCAATTTACGTTTAATTTCAATAAATTAAACATTTAGTTATATCAAATATAATTAACCAAACCCTAATTGAATTTGAACACTTTAAATTCAAAACCCTAATTTCAATTTTGAACATTTTAAATTCGCTCAATTCACAAATCCAGGGTATAATTTTACGAGCTAGTAGAAGAACCTCATGGACCTACAGATCATGATCTCCAACAATTTGAGATTAATTGGCTAAACTCTTTAGACTAAATTAATTAGTATTCGTTAACGATAGAGGCTCACCACTATAGCTCGATGTTGCATTCTCCTCACTATAGATATATTTTTGTCCACTTTAACTATAATTAGTAAGTCCTTCATAGGTCGTTCGTATTTACAACTTTGTCAAAATTATTGTTTTACCCGTGTAAATACATCTTGCTTCTTAAGCTCCCACTGATCCTCTATTGAACAATTGGTTTATAGTCCAACTAATAAACCATATCCATCTCGGTCAGGAGAGGGCGGGGCTCCTTTGTTCAAAACCAGGATTCTATTCTTAAGGGAACAACCTATCTACCAACCCTAAATTGGGTAAGAGTGAATTCCATGTTGCAGGACTATGTCCCCAACTATCTATCCGGTCTTATCCCAAAATAGGAAGCTTATTGAGCAGTGTTGTTGAACTATTATCACCTATGCAGATCAAAGGATAATCCTGAATAAACAAGAGTTCATAGTTAGCTCAGGATTAAGATCGAGTTACCCTAGCTCATCGAATTTGAAATTGTCAGTCTTAGTAGTAAACGGTCGTTATAAAGAAAAGTGACTATTTTGTGGTTCAGTCTTATGCAAGCATCCTTTGCATAGGATGCCTCCACTTGTATGTCTCAATATGAATGGTTTTGGGATCACATCATTTGTATCAATATACAAAGTGAACCGCATCCAATAGTATCACCAAGATGATGTACTCAATCTCGTCCATATACTTATAGACCATTTTAGCTATATACTAAAACTTGATCCATTTTTATGTCTCCACATAAAGTTAAAGTATTCATATTATAGCCATGGACTCGTTTATTGGATTTTTATAATAGAGTAATATCATTAACATTTTATTGAATGAACAACTCAATAATACTTTTATTGATAAATAGAATATGTTTTCGATATTTACGAACTACGAGTTTTAGAACATTCAAACACACTAAAAGGTGGCACGAGGATGTGCATAAGACTTTACTTCAAACTAATGAGAGAGACTAAGGGATGTGTTGTCAAGGTCCCGCTCCCACTTACTATAAACACTTTCTCCATTCACCTTGATATTGATCTATATAAACATCATCCGTAGGGGGACACTCAAGGTGCCTCGAGGCCAAGTATAGATCTCACGGTGTGAACTTTTAGTGAGAAACCTGAAGAGGATAAAATGAAGTATCATATACCCATCTTCCTCCCACTGAGCGTTTTATCTAAGGTTAATTAACTTAGGAAAATTCCGGCTACTGACTTTAACTAAGTGATTGTTTAATTTGCCCAAAAACAATATTTACTTTTGATAGTTAAATAATTTTGATTACGGTTTATTAAACACTTTAACAAACATTAACCAATAATTGCATGCTTATAACAAATCTATCTAATTCATCTTTCCAGGTGAGTTTCTAGATATGGGTGTTATGTTTCCGTCAACTTAAATACCTCAGCCTAGACAGAACTAACCTTAGACAAAAGGTCTCTTATAGATACATTGTTACAAATTTAATCTTTTAATTAAGAATCAATTTAATCCTATTAAACTGACTAAGATTAAACTAAATTTCTAATCTCATTAGAAAAGTGATCTTAGGTCTATATGAATCATATTTTAAAACAATTTTAAAAAAATGATATTAACCTAAGGTTTGCATTTCTGAATTATTTGTTTTAATTCTATTTCATTTAGTTATAACTTTTATATAAAAAATGAAATTAATTAAAACCATACATTGCATCAATTGACATACTTTAGTAAATTATGTCAATTATAAAATATATAAGGTAATGTTATGCTTCATGCAATTATATTTCATTACTAACATACATAACAATTATATACTAAAGTAATGAAATTATTAATAACATACTTTAAACATACATTCATACTATATATTATAACTCTTATACATAACTGATGCATGTATATGATATTAATGCATGCATGCATATAACATTTATACTATATGATGCATGAGCATGCTATAAAATTAAATCATGCATCTAAACATATATTATAACAATTATAATATAAATGATGCATAAAATTAAATGCATAACCTATGGTGGGATTTAATATATATGACATACAATTTGACATATATATTTAAATAAGAATCATGCATCAAATGCGTAATTAATAAAAAAAAATTATTGATTCAGGATTGAACACTTAAACAATTAATTAAATTAATATAACACTTATATTAATTTTGAAGAAACCCTAGTGAGGGGAACCTTGAGCGGAAGCGGGATTGTCCCAAATTCCTTTTGTTTTGAAAAATGATTTTATAGAAAAAGAAGAATGAGATCATGCATTTAAAAAAAATATACAACATGCTTTTAACTAAACAGAAAACAAGAAAAGGGTTTTCATAAAATCTTACCTTTGAAGACTGTTTTAAAAAAGGGAGTCCTTCGATCTCCAATTGACACAACTACGAACGCGTCCTTGGTATTCTCTTGGATGATAGATCTAGGAGTGGTAAGCTCTAGCCATTTTGGATTGAGGAAATGGAGAGGATGAAGAAAGGAGGAAAAAGGTTTTTTTTTTTTTTTTTTTAAAGAATTACAGAGAACATTTTCTTCTGTAAAAACCACACATCTTTTCTAGCTTGCAGGGAGAAAGAAGAAGAAACCCTATTGGAATACCACCTTCCTCTGTCACGTAAGTGGTGGAGAGAAAAAGAGGTCCCCATAATTAATTTTAAAAATAAAATAAATAATAATTTATTTATTTATCTAATATATATTCATATGATAACTATTTTATCATATGATATATATTAAACTATATGTTATATAAAATATAGCATATAAACTATAGTTTCAATTTTGTATCATATACAATATAATCTATAGTTTCTTTTTTCTCACTAATGACATTTAATATAAATCATATTTACATTAAATTCCAATTATATGAATCTAATTCACATAATTAATATTTGAATCATATTCAAATATTTAACTCCTCTCAACTATACTTTATAATGTATCAAATACATTATAGTAATTAAATAAACTTAATTATATCACATATAATTAATTCTCTCAATTAATTTGAACAATTCAAATTAATCCAAAAATCGATCCTCATTAAATCTCGTTGAGTTACTGAGGGGACCTCTTGAAACTGTAGCTTGAAGCTCCAACGATACGTGAATAATTAATTAAACTTTTTAATTAAATTCTTCACCATCCATTAACCGTCGGGCACCCTACTAAAAACTGATAGCTGCATTCTTCGCACTACAAATATATTTATGTGTCTATTGGATATAACCAATAAACATTACAATGACCCTTCATAAATTGCTCATAAGTACAACTTTACCAAAATTATTATTTTACCCCTGTAGTTATATATAACTCCATAAGTACCACTGATCCCTCTAATGAACAATAAATCATAGTTCAACTATGACTAAACCCATCTCGGGCCAGGAAAGGGTGTGGCGCCACATTGTTCAAGCCCTCAAATCAGCCTTTAAGGGAGCAATTTATCTATTTGCCCCGACCTCGGGAAATGAGTGAATTCCTTCTTGTATAGTTGTGTTTCCAACTTCCCAATCTGACGAATCCCCAAAATGGTAGCCTTATTGAGTCGACGATCTGGCCACTCTCATCTATACAAGTCAAAGGACTGCCTTCATAGTCAAGAGTTCACAACTCACTCAGGATTCAGGTCATATTATCTATGGTCATCCTGGTGAAATGTAAGTCTCTATTATGAATAGCGTTATATAATAAGACTAAACATTTTGTGGTCCGGTCTTATACTGTATAAATATCCTCGCTCACATGTCTCCACATGAATTATCAGGATCATATTATTTGTAGCATTTTACAATAATTGTAACATCTACAAAGAAGGTCATACTCGTAGTGTCACCAGGATAAGGTATCCAACCTTATCCATCTACTACAGACCATTTAGGCTATCACTTAAAACATGATCCATTCGTATGTCTCTACATACATGTTTAAGCTACGAGATAACCTTGGAACTTAGTTTATTGGTTTGTGATTAATGCAACAAAGTTCAGAATAAAATATCATATATTTTATTAAATAAACAACGAGTTTGTACAATACATTTACAAACTATAGGACTTTACGAGATTTAGGGCATCAAGCCCAATAAATTTAATTAATAAAAAAAACTATCTATTACATAAATAAATAATCAATCAGTTCGAACAAGCGAACCAGGTCTTGAACCGCTTAAATCGAACCATCTAGCCTTCGAATCGGAGTCGAATCGCTCAAACTGACCGAACCGCAAGGGAACCAAATGAGTCACGAATCGAACTGGACAAAAACTGGTTTGTTCTTTCTGTCTCGGAGCATTACAACGTTATAGAAAGAACACAACGTTGTTTTTCATCATAGTGTTGCAATGCTATGGTACAGTCTCCTCTGTACAGTCGCGTTCTCCATCATTTCTCTACTGAATTTGGTTTCTTTTCCTCCAGATCAGTACCGAAAAACCCACAAATGACTCAAGGACTTAAAAGTACAAACTCAATAGCATAATTATGCCTGAAAACATGGGCCCTTACAAACCAATTTTGTAATTCAAAGCAATAAAACAAGGTGCCAATCTTGAAAACATTCAACAATTTCAAATACCAACATTCATCACAATCATCAAATGAATACAGAGAATGCTAAATCCCCCCATAAACTGTAAAATTAATTCCTAAAGTTTGAAAAAAAAGGGCCAAAAACCCGCTCTAATACCAATTGAAGGAACCATTGAAGGTCCTTGAGCGGAAAAACGAGATCAGACCCAAAAATCTCAAATTTACAGAATGTTTAAACTCTACAAGAAACAAATAGAAATTATGCATTTAATAAGAAAAATAACATGCTTAAAAGAATTATACTGAATAGTACATTGGGTTTCAAAAACCATTAGCTTTGAAGAATCGTTCATCAAGTAAAATCCCTCGAATAAAAAAGGACACTACCACAATGGAAACCTCTGTATTCTCTGGATGAGAGAGATTGAGAGAGTAGAGAGGAGAAAAAGATCAAATTTTTACATAACCTTTATGTAAAACTCAATGTGGAAGAAGATGAATCAAATAACCATCCTCACACTCCTGCATGATGTAAAGAGAAAAAAAAAAGGGGAGTTACAACTCTCTCCCTAATTTTTTTTTCAAAAAATAAAAATAAAAATAATTTTAAAAACTTTAATATATATTTATATGATAACTACCTTATCATATAATACACATTAAACTATATGTTATATCAAATATAACATATAACCTATAGTTTAATATTGTATCCAATACAATATAACATATAGTTTAACTCTCTCAACAACGATATTTAATATAAATCCCATTTATATTAAATTTAATTATATGAATCCAATTCACATAATTAATATTTGAATCATATTTAAATATTTAATTTCTCTCAAATAAACTTTATATTATAATGTATCAAATACATTATAGTAATTATATCATATATAACTAGATTAAATTAATTATATCACATAGAATTAATTCCCTAATTTAATCTAAACAATTCAAATTAATCCACAAATTGATTCTCATTAATTCCCATTTGAGTTACAGAGAGACTTCATGGATCTATAGCTTGAAGCTCCAACGGTACGTGAATAATTAATTAAACTCTTTAATTAAATTATTTACCATTTGTTAACTGTCGGGACCTCCACTAAAGATCGACAGCTGCAATCTTTGTACTACAGATATATTTCTGTGTCCATTGGAACCAATCACAAGTACGATGACCTTTCACAAATTGCTCGTAAGTACAGCTGGGCCAAAATTTCCGTTTTTCCCCTGTAGTTATATCTAACTCCTTAAGTACAATTGATCCCTCTAATGAATAATAAATCATAGTTCAACTATGACCAAACCGCTCCCCAACCAGGAGAGGGTGTGGCACCACATTGTTCAAGCCCCAAAATCAGCCTTTAAGGGAGAAATTTATCTACTTACGCCGATATTGGGGAATGAGTGAAGTCTTTCTTGTGTAGCTGTGTTCCCAGCTCTCTAATCAGATGAATCCCTAAAATGGTAGGCTTATTGAGTTGGCGATCTGACCACTCGCGCTCATACAAATCAAATGATCGCCATCATAGGCAAAGAGTTCAAAACTCACTTAGGATTTAGGTCATGTCACCTATGGTCATCCTTGTGAAATGTAAGTCTCTATTATGAACGACGTTATATAATGATACTAGTCATTTCGTGGTCCGATCTTATACAAACTCCTTTGTATTTGTATATAATATCCTCGCTTAAATGTCTCCACATGATTTATTAGGATCAGATCAATTGTAGCACTTTAATCGTAACATCTATAATGCAGGCCATACTCGTAGTGTTACTAGGATAAGGTATCCAACCTTATCCATCTACTACAGACCATTTAGGTTATCACTTAAACATGATCCACCCGTATGTTTCTACATACATGTTTAAGCTATAAGATAAATTTGGATGTTAATTTATTAGTTTGTGGATTAATGCAACTAAATGTGAAATAAAACATCATATATTTTATTAGATAAATAAGATGTCTGTACAATACAGTTACAAACTATAGGACCCTATGAAATTCAGGGCATCAACCTCAATACAACTGACTACCCTTTGGTAGCTTTTGTTGCAAATCACTAAAGCAACATTGCGAAAGTTAGGTGTTAAATGGGGTTCATATAGTTTTTGGTAAAATTGATTGGATGTTTTAGAGTTATGCTAAAATCTAATGTAGATCAATTTGTTTCTTTTCAGCAAAAATGTCAAACTGTATTTTTCGTTATTTGCCTCTAGTAATTTGATCGATTTTAATTATATGACTTGGAAAGATTCAATTAAAACTTTTTTTCGTAGTTAATGACCTCAACATCGTCTTGACTGAGGATTGTGCTAAAGTTCCAATCCTTGATGTAACATGAAATGTTCGTGATGCATACGAAATGTGGACGAATTCTAATAATAAGGCCCAAGTCTACATTTTGGCTAGCATACCTAATGCCTTAGCCAAAAGATTTGAGAGTATGGTCACTATACATCAGATCATGCAATTAATGCAAGAGTTGTTTGAGCAAAAGTTCTCACAATTCAAGCAAAATGGGTTGATAATGATGAAACCAGTATTGTTAGGTCCCTAGATAATCTCTAGTCCATATTGAATATCAAGGGACAAATAGAAAAGGCAAATGTTTCTAAATCTAGTGAATTCAATCAACGAGGATTGTCTTCTGAGATGAAACTTAGAGTTTATGATATGGGTTATGTAGCCAATCCCACTACTCTCAAGAAAAGGAAGAAATTCAAAGAAAATAAATATGATTTATTTGTCTTGGAGACATGCTTAGTAGAGAATGATGATTCTGCCTGGACAGTTGATTCAGGAGCTATTAATCACGTATGTTCTTCCTATCAGGAATTTAATTCCTAGAGACAGTTAGTAGCTAGAGAGATGACTCTCAGAGTCGGTACTGGTAAGGTCGTTTCAGCTGTTGTTGTAGGTAGGCTTAAGTTATTTTTGCTCAAGGAATGATATATGTTATTGGATGACGTATATGTAGTTCCTCATATCAAGAGGAACTTAATTACCGTTTCTTGTTTGATTGAACAAAAGTGTTCTCTATCCTTTTATGAAAATAAAGTGTATATTATTAAGAATGGAATGAAACTATGCTTTGGTTCAATGGAAAGTAACTCATATGTACTAAGGTCGTTAGTTACGAAAGTCGTGCTAAATACTGAAATGTTCAAAATGGTAACAATTGTTAAAAAACTGAGAGTTTCTCCTAAAGAAAATGCCCATCTTTGGCATCTAAGGGTAGGTCACATTAACCTCATTAGGATTGAGAGATTCATGAAAAGTGGTTTTCTAAATGATTTAGAAGAAAACTTTTTAGCTGTATGTGAGTCATGTCTTGAAAGTAAAATGACAAAATGACATTTTACTAGAAAAGATTATAGAGCCAAAGAGACCTTAAAGCCTATACATTTAGACCTCTGTAGTCCGATGAATGTAAGAGCATGAGGAGGGTATAAATATTTCATCTTTTTCATAAATTATTATTCTAGATATGGGTGTCGATACCTAATGCAACATAAATCTGAAGCACTTGAAAAATTCAAGGAGTATAAGACTGAAGTTGAAAACTTGTTAGGTAAAAAGATAAAAACACTACGATCTGACCGTGATGGAGAGTATATAAACTTAAGATTCCAAAACTATATGATAGAATATGAAATTATGTCCCAACTTTCAGCCCCGGGTACACCTCAACAGAATGGTGTATTGGAAAGGAGAAACAAAACCCAGTTGGAAATGGTTCGGTCTATGATAAGCTATGCTTAACTTCCTGACTTGTTTTAGAGAAATGCAATAGAGACTGTTGTTTATATTTTGAACAACGATCTCTCAAAGAGTGTTTCCGGAATACCTTTTGAGTTATGGATAGGTCGTAAAGGCAGTTGTTGGGGTTGATGCCCTAAATCTCATAGGGTTTTATAGTTTGTAAATATTATTTAACAAACTCATTGTGTATTTAATAAGAAATTTGATATTTTATTCATTGTCTATAAAATATATGATATTTTAGTTGCATTAACCACAAACCAATAAAATAACATCCAAGGTTATCTTTGTAACTTAAACATGTATATAGAGACATACGGGTGGATCATGTTTAAGTGATAACCTAAATGATCTATAGTAGATGAATGGTTGGGTTCCTTATCCTGGTGACACTATGAGTATTTTCGCTTTGTAGGTATTACAATTGTTGTAAAGTGCTACAAATGATCTGATCCTGATCATTCATGTATAGACATGCGAATAGGGATATTCTATAAAAAGGAGTTTGTATAAGACTAGACCACGAAATGTTTAATCTCATTATATAACGTCGTTCATGATAGAGTCTTACATTTCACCAGGAGATGACCATAGGTAACATGACCTGAATCCTGAGTGAGTTGTAAACTCCTGCCTATGAGGGCGACCCTTTGATTTGTATGGGTGAGAGTGGCCAGATCGCCAACTTAACAAGCCTATCATTTTGGGGATTCGTCTGATTGGGAAGCTGGGAACACAACTACATAAGATGGAATTCACTCATTCCCTAGGGGTAAGTAGATAAATTTTTCCCTAAAGGGTTGATTTTGGGTCTTGAACAATGTGGCGCCATACCCTCTCCTGCCCGAGAGGGGTTTAGTCATAGTTTGCCTATGATCTATTGTTCATTAGAGGGATCAATGGTACTTAAGGAGTTAGATATAACTACAAAGGAAAAACGGTAATTTGGCCAAGCTGTACTTACGAGCAATTTGTGAAAGGTCATCATACTGTTGATTGGTTATATCCAATGCACACAGAAATATATCTGTAGTACGAAGATTACAGTTGTCGATCTTTAGTGGAGTGCCCTTAACGGATAGTGAATATTGTAATCGCTCAGAATCTAAAGATTACTCCATCATTTGTCACCAATTCTGTGAACACCTCTCGGTTTCCTTCAATTTCTACAGCTCTTCTCTTAGATTTTCTTTATAATAGATCTCACACAGAAACTACACTCAATTTCTAAGATTTTGGCTCAAGAATCACCTGATTTGCACTAGTATTTTGGAAGAACTCCTCGTTTGAACTTGGTGTTACAACAAGACTTTATGCTGCGAGAACTTTCCCCAACGCCTATGTTGATCTTAATTCCCAGACAGCACTTTGGATGCCTGGACACCTTCATGGACGCATGGTTGGTCCATTTCAATGCATGCCCTACCCTTGGAACCCTAATTCATCCAACACTCCCCTTTTTTAGTCTCCTTTGGGAGAACTTTGAGTTGTGATGGGAAATGAGGCCCCCCCTTAGGGTATTTATAGGCTTTTAGAAAACCATCCTCATCATCACCTCAAGCTTCCAATGCATGTGACCACCTAGTTCAAGAAAATCCAAGTGTCTTCCTCATGCAAGGTCCAACATTCAGCCTTTTACACCTCCTACTTGTATGAAAAGCTTAGATGTCTCCTCCTACCTTAGGCTAGCGCATGATTCCCTTTTGAAGTGTCATTTCTACACTTTGCATGCTCCATATAGTACCTTGGGTGTCCACCTCATGCTTTGGCATAGTCAACTTCACATCATGTTGCCACTTAACTTTTTAAGGTGTCCACCTCTGAGTTAGCCACCTCCGAGTTATATTTTTGGCCCAACTAGTGCAAGTTGTTGCCCCCCTCCCAGACTACTCTCTAAGCCTAGGAAAGGACATGACTGTAGTAGTTATCAACCCTTTTGCTGACACTTACTGCCTAATAACTCTAGCGAAAAATAATTTGATATGAACATGCAATCTTATACACAGCAGATGCCTCTATGGCTAAAAACATTAAGTTTAAACACAAAACATTTACAGAGATTACATTACCAGTTTCATAAGTCCCGATACCTAAAAGCCTTATGTCGCTACATAAACAACTGTAGCATGTGTACAACATTTACAGTAACCACCTAACAGATGGGTTACGATAACTTTTTCCTTGAGTGCCAGAGCAAATGTAAAGTTACCTCCTGAGGATTTGACCACTACCTGGGGGAAAGAAAAACATTTGAAAGCGGGGTGAGCTTGCTAGCCCAGTGAGTGACTTAAGAAAGAAAACTGATTCTCATGTAAAAGTCACAATAAAGAGATCAAACTGAAATGTAAATCTCTATAGTAACCTTGTATTGCAATATAAACATTTTCCAAGTATAAAGCATATAAAGTTGTTTTCATCGTAAAACATTAACTGTTCCTCAGTTGAGAATAATCCTGTTGTGGTTAAATCCCAACGTCAACTGCTTAGTCAAGAGAGAAACTTTTTGCCCAGTCTCTGACTTTCACTACCTACGTACACGTGGCCACAACTAAGTACCGTTATACCTTAGGTACTTTTGCTCAGATACCTTCTCAAAATGTCCCTCAGTATTAAGCTTCTCGGATACCATCTCAAATGTCCCTCAGTATCAAGTTTCAAGTAAAACTAGTCATACAATGACTTTCTCTTTTAAGCCTGTAAAGCATAAAGCATAGAAAACATGTCTTTAAAGATACTAACGCATGCTTGGTATAATTAAACACATATAAATAGTCTTTTAATAAACTTTCGTACATGGCATGCGTATAAAACATAACTCATAGTCTGCTTGGTATTTACTTTGTAAAACTAGCTAGCATGAGAATAATCTTTCTTTAAAACATGGTTTCTTTAAAACATTATAAACATTTAGTCATTCACAACTTTTAGAACTATTCCTCAAGGGTCGATATGCTTCTATCACTGGTGTCAATCTTGTGGACATAAAAGCATATATTAGCTACTAGCATAAGTCTCCCTTTTGAGACTAACCCTTAAGTAAGCTTTGTGTTTAACCTTCCTCTTGAAGACTTTCACAACAACACACCTTGCTGTAGGTTTTACACTTAGGAATTTCTTTAAGTTTTGGCTCATGCAAAGCTTCCAACCGCTCTCACAAATGCAACACCACTTATGCAACCAACACTGTTCTCCAAGTGTTCTTATAACTGCATATGGTCGTCCACAAGGCTACTTATGCATCCAAGACTTCACTGCAAGCTCTCCTCGGCCTACACAGAAGGTCCAACGCACAGAAAAGCTCAGCCCTTGGTTTGTTCAAGCGTTTCCTTCGAGTTGTCAGCTTGTTTCACTCAAGTAGTTGCCTGCTTATCTTGAAATTCCAGATTCATCTTTCAAAATTAATGACTCGAATTCTAGGGCCATCTCAAGAAATTTCCTTCTATAAACTTGTTAAGAATTGTCTCAAGAATCTTACCTTAAAATTTCAGCTTCAAACTTCTCGTGGTTTGTCCTAGAGACTCAATTATTTAATGATGGCCTGGTTTCACCCAAGAACAGAACCTCTGGTCTTTTTTCTCCTTCTTCGGCCTTAATCCGATGAAGACTTCTTTTAGTAGTGTCATCTCTGAGAGTAGACTCTCAAAGTTTTCCAACGACACCAAGAACTTTAAATTTGCACGGAGGAAATGATCAAACTGATCGTTTAAAGTTTGGCCTCCCCTTTTTATACTGCTTTCCACAATTTCTCATTAAGTCTTAGCTCGACACCTTTAACTTTCATGGAGTTAATCCGATGCTATAGACAACTGGTGCTTTTAATCAATGATTAAGACTGATAAACACAAGTTCAATCGTTTAGCTCACCTGGTTTAGCTCATCATTCAGTGACCTCACGCTGATGCTTGTCACTTGATGCTGTCATTAATATGATGAAATAATGGTGTATAATGCGATGGTGGTGTATGCGTTGTGCATGCAAGTTTTCCTAGCAAAATCCAAGTATAAATTCTACTAGGTTGCCTGGTAAGCCTAGAGTCGAACACAAGGACTATGAAGACAGTATGCGACGGTGATTTCTGATAACTTTGCGATGACAAATAAAACAATGCGTTAGTTGGTATGTTTGTTTAAGGTGTAGGTTCTATATGGCGGAATTGAGAAAAGAGTTACTAACAAAGAAAGTGACAATGAGTATGCAGGGAAACGGATTGAGAAGGGGTTTAGCTAACACTTCCTAAGATTGCGTTCACGTTATGCGATCATGCTACACATATACAACAGCAAGTCATCTCTCAATGCAAATGCTATAGCTTCTAGTTTAGGACGTATGTGATGCATATGATGATGTCTCTAGGACTTAAGTCTAAGCCTCTACTATTGTCTATGCGATGATGAATGACACACACATACACAAGGCGACCGCATACTACCATAACCTATTTCTAGGGTGCATGCGATGCATGTTAGCAAACAGAGTTTATCTCTAAGTCTCTATCTCTTGATTATACGGATCTAATCTTGCTTTCTCAAGTCTAGATTCTAACCTAGCTCTCTCAAGTCTAGGTTCTTTCTTTAGACTCTCTCTCGAGTAGCTCTAAAGGGGTAATGAACGCATACATAAGACAAGATGATCACATATAATGAAGAACTTAGGTCATGTTAGCTAAGTGCTTCTCAACCCATTCGGAAGTTTAGTTACACATGCGTAATGTAAAGAGTGAACCGACATAGAGATGCAAATTCCATTTTATAAATGAAATCAAGATACAGGATGACAATGGAAAGTAAAGATAGGGAGCCTGATAGCAATTTCTTGCTTCCGAAGGCTTTTACACTATTTTTCTCTACTCTGCCCGAAAGAATATCCTTGCTTTCGCAAGAGTCGGCCCTCTCTCTGTTCTCAACGCTTCTTGGCACTCTCTTAAGCTGACCATGAACGATCTTCTGGCATCTTCTCTCTTCACTCGCCTCCGCCATCTAAGTATAAGAAAACTATGAACAACGGCTAACTATCTTCTGTATGGTGAACTCTCTATATATGGCTCAGCTGAAATGGAACCGAACTCCTTTAACGAAGGTGGCCTTCAGTATTTATAGAGCTTCAAGGTGAAGAGCTTTTTCTCTCAAATGATTGCACTGATGGGATATCATTAATTCTCTGTTTTATGCGCCGATTAATTGTCACCGAAAAGTTGAGTGTACTTGCTATAGTGTGTCGTTAACGGCTTGTCAACTAAATTCAGATTCAACCGTCATCAGCTTTTTGTCCCATCATGATTTATTAAGCTTTCACCTTGATGCGCCGACTTTATGTGGCCACCTTCTTGAGCAGATCTTCGTGAATGCATACGATCGCATAGCCTTGCAGTCGCAATCTCTTAATGTGCTCAAACGCTGAATTCCTTGGATAGCAATTCTGTCTTGCGCCAACGCATTTTTCTCCACAAAATACATAAATTAGCTGCTTTGGTGCGATGGACACATGTGATTGCAATGTTCTAAACTCAATGCTTTTGGACACGATTTTATATATTATTACCGTCGCAATCTTACATTGTTTTATATCTTTGCGTTGTAATAATGAGCATTCTGCCCGTTATCATCACCTAACGATCTCGCTCTCGCCCAAAAACTTGATGATCTCCTCGGCAACGGCACCAAAAACTTGATGCATTATTTTTATGAATGAAAATATAGATGATATGCATGGATGGATTGTGTTGATGCACTTAAATTTACCCAATGGAATTCGAGTGTAAATTCCTCTGAGTTTCCTGGTAAGTCCAGGGTCGAACACAGGGACTTGTGAAAATAGTTCCGTTGGTGATTTTTATAAAAACTTACGGTAACCAGTTAAATGAATAAATCGTTGGGTTTGTTGTTTGCGTTGATGAAATAAATAATGCATGCAGCAGAGTTTGAAAAGAGTTGGTAAATGGGAAATACGACGAATATGCAGTGAACGGGTTGAGAAAAGTTTCGGCTAACACTCCCTAGAATGCGTCCATGCCTTGCGATCATGCAACATGCATACAATAGTAAACCACCTCTCGATGTGAATGCTACGGCTTCTAAGGTTAGAACACTTGCGATAAATATGTGATAAGTCTACAGGGTTTACACATAAACCTCTATCTCTATTTATGCAATGACAACATGACATTCACACAAATATTCGAACACAAAATATCACTCCCATTCCTAGGATGCATGCACTGCAAGTTGACAAACATAGCTTATCTCTAAGTCCCTATCTCTTGTTTATGCAAACCTAATCTTGCTCTTTCGAGTTTAGATTCTAACCTAGCTCTCTCGAGTCATTAGGTTCTTTCTTTAGATTCTCTCTCAAGTAATTCTAAAGGATATTTTGCATAGCATAAAACAAGACAATCGCACGCAATGAACTTCTAGGTCATGTTAGCTTAGTTCTTCTCAACCCATTTAACTTGTTTAGCTACTCATGCGTATTAAGAGAGTGAGTAGATGTAGAAATAGAACTTCCATTGAATAGATATGAGATGAAATACAAGAAAACAATGCAAGTTTAGTAAAGAGCTGGTAGCATTTTCTTGCTACCAGGTGTTTACACTGTTTCTACTCATGCTCTAGCTCTCACGAGAGTCGGCCCGCTTTCTGCTCTTACGCCCCAAGGTTCTCTCTCGAGCTGCCTTGGGCGATCTCCGACGCCACCACTCTTCTCTTGCTCCGCTGTAAAATGGAAAAGAAAACTATGAACAGAAGCGCTGGTGAACTTGTTAGTTCATCAACCGATTAACCCCTTTTCTGAAGAATGCACTTGATATTTATAAGGCATCAATGGTGAAAGGTGGCTTCTCTCTCCTGGTTGTACAGATGGGATAGTTTTAATTCCTGACTGATGCGTCGGATGATTTTCACCGATAAAGCTGAATGTACTTTGTCACCGTTATCGGCTGTCAACTTAATTTGGATTCGACTGTCATCAGCTTTCTGTCTTATCGCTCTTAATTGGCCTTTCACTCAGATGCGCTCACCATGTTGCACTGACCAAGTTGTGGTGATTTTTCTTGGGCGAATGTTTGCGAGCACAATCAATGCAAAGTCTTGTGGTGAAGTTGCGCTCGACCGATGTTTTCTTATGATCGCAATCTTGCATTGCGTTAACATAGATTCTGCATAAAAATACAAAAATCAATAGTTCTAATGTACTGAACGCATGCGACCACAATATTATAGAATTTATGCTTAATGGACGCAATTTGACATATTTTATCAACGCAATCCAACATTGTTTAATAACTTAGCACTATGATAACGTGTATTTCTACCCATTATCATAATCCTACATTGTTTTATATCTTTGCGTTGTAATAATGAGCATTTCTGGCCATCATCACCCAATGATCTCGATCTCGCTCAACGCATAGCACACAGACTATCGCACAACCCTCGCTCATCATGCAGATCTCGCCGATGCCCATCGTGTAGCGCTGATGCCTATCGTCTAGCATATCACGGCTATCGTCTAGCGCCCACGCCCATCGCATAACGCCATCGCCCAGCGTCATCGTCTAGCGCTGATGTCGATTGTGTAATGCCAACGCCCCATCGTTGAACGCTATCGTCCATCGATAGCGCTATCATTTAGCGTGACTCTTCGCATCATCTAGCACCGACATTGCTTGACAATCGTCTACCGTATCGCTCAGCACCATTTCTTGTTACATGATCGCCTACCTCATCGCATAGCGCCGCTCATTGCTACACGATTACCCACCTCATCATAGTGCGCCGCTCATTTCTACACGATCATCCAGCGCACGGAACTCCAATCACCCAGTGCCCACGCTCACGCACACTTAAAGTTGTTGCATGCCTGCTAACCTCTCAAGACTTTGGTTGCCGCATGCCTTCCCACGCATAGCTTTTCTCTTGGCCATACCTTAGCTTCCTTCAATGCCCAAATAACCTCTCAAATGAGCAATGCCAACACCCTTGGCTCAACTCCAACACTTAGCATAAGACCAACGCATATGCATAACACTTAGCCAATTTTCTAACCTCCAACGCATGGGTTACACTTAGCCAATTTTTCAAGCTTCACCCAAGAGTCAAGCTCTCAAACTCAAACTTTTTCTTCTAAATTTTCACCATTTTCTCTTTAATTACACATTAATTCTCACATCAACCTACTCACCACATTGTTCTCAGTAGGGAACCTACACAAGTAGAAAAATTAGGGCTCATGGTTCACACAAGCATATCCCAATTCCTCTTCCAACATGCGTCTAATTTTGGCCCCTTCTCAAAACATGCGTCCAAATATTCCTTTTCCATACCCTAGGCGTCCAACATGCCCCTACTAGGATGTGTATCCAACGAGCTCAACCCCTTTCTAAAGCATAGTCTAAACACTTACTCACATCTCTACTTCTCTAGTGGCTATGCATTCAACTCTAACTTCTAACACTTGGCCAAATTTCCACCTTCAAGCTACAGGTCCATGAGGTCCCCTTGGTAAATCAATATGATTAATTGAGAACCAGTTTTTAGATAAATTTGAATTGATCAAATTAATAGAGAGATTTAATTATATATGATATAATTAAGTTGTTTCAATCATATGTGATATAATTGTCATAATGTATTTGATACATTATAGCTTAATGAGAGGAAATAAATATTTGAATGAGATTCAAATATAGTTTCTATGAATGGGATTCATAGTTATTAAATTTAATATAAATATGATTTATATTAAATTCTTTTTAAAAGGGAAAAGAAACTATAGTTTATAATGTATGTGATACAATATTAAAACTATAGACTATATGTTATATTTGATATAACATATAATTTAATATATATATATATGACAAGTTAGTTATCATATTTTTATTTATATTAATTATTATTTTAATAATAAGGGAGGGAGTTACAACTCCCTTCCATTTCTTTTCTCTCCACCCTCGTAAGTGGTAGGTGGTTATTTTTGGCGAGTAGAAAAGAAAAAGTTTCTTCTTCTTCTTGGCTAAGTTGAACCACTTTAAGACAGAGAAAACAACATAAGAGTTTTGTATGTCTGTATTTGAGTTTTTTAGAACATTCTCAATCCTTCCTCCTCAACATTAAGTTTTCCCTCAAAACCAAAATAGTCAGAGCACACCACTCCTGGGTTCTCACCTTGAGAATATAGAGGAAACATTCGTGGTAGTGTTCGTTCTTGTTCGAGGTTTTTTCTTGGAGACAGTCTTCAAGGAGTTTGTGAACTGTTCGAGGAAAATCTTGAAAAAAGGTCTTCAAAGGTGAGGTTTCTGAAACCCTTATATTATCATGTTGTAGTTTATAAATGAATGCATATCTTGTTTCTTATTTACTGTAAAATTTATATTCAATGAAAAATGGTTTTTGGTCGATTCACTTCCGCTCAAGGTTCTCTTCTCATAGAGTTCCTTCATATGCCACTTCAGAATTTATGGATGTCTAGCCCATGTGCTAATGGCAAACCCCAAAAATTTGGAACCTCGTTCAAAAGTATGCCTATTTGTAGGCTATCCCAATGAAACAAGAGGTGGGTACTTCTTTGGTCCAAGTGAGAATAAAGTATTTGTATCGACAAATGCTACCTTCTTGGAAGAAGACCATATGAGGGATCATAAACCACGAAGCAAAATTGTTTTAAGTGAAATTTCTAATTAATCTATTGAGACTTCAACAAGGGTTGTTGAAGGGGCTGGTACATCAACAAGGGTTATTGATATCGGTTCATTTAGTCATTCACATCCATCTCAAGAGTTGAGATTGCCTCAACATAGTGGAGGGGTTATGAACCCACTTGTACACTACATGGGTTTAACAGAAGCCCAAGACATCATAGCTGATGATGTTGTTGAGGATTCATTATCATACAAACAAGCAATGGAATATGTTAACAAGGATGAATTGATTAAAGCCATGAATCAAGAAATGGAGTCTATGTACTTCAATTCTATCTAGGAGCTTATAGATCAATCTAATGAGGTAAAACCTATAGGTTGTAAATGGATCTACAAGAGAAAAAGAGGTGTAGATGGAAAGGTACAGACCTTTAAAGCTAGACTTGTGGCAAAAGGTTATACTCAAGTTGAGGGAGTGGACTATAAAGAAACTTTCTCACCTATTGTCCTGTTAAAGTCTATTAGAATTCTCTTGTCCATAGCCACATATTATGACTATGAAATATGAAAAATGGAAGTCAAGATTGCCTTTTTGAATGGCAATCTTGAAAGACAATTTACATGAATCAACCAGAAGAATTCATTGAAAAAGATTAAGAGCAAAAGTTTTCCAAGCTTAATCGGTCCATTTATGGACTGAACAAGCATATCGATCTTGGAATATAAGATTTGATACTACGATCTTATGGCTTTTATTAAAATGTTGATGAACCTTGTGTTTGTAAGAAAATCATCAACAACTCAGTAGCTTTCCTCGTGCTGTATATGAACGATATCCTACTCATTATGAAAAAATGTAGATTTTCTGATTGATGTAAAGAAATGGTTGGCCACCCAATTCAAAATGAAAGATTTGGGAAAGGCACGACTTATTTTAGGGATTCAAATCATCAGGGATCGTAAGAACAAAAGGTTGGCCTTGTCACAAGCATCATATATTGACAAAATACTTGTCAGATATTTGATGCACAATTCCAATAAGGGTTTATTATCTTTTAGACATGGAATTGTATTGTCTAAGGAGCAGTGTCCTAAGACTCCTCAAGAGGTTGAGGCAATGAGACGAATTCCCTATGCATCGACTGTTGGTAGCCTTATGTATGCAATGTTATGTACCAAACCTGACATTTACTATGCAGTAAGGATTGTCAGTTGATATCAATCCAATCTAGGATTAGATCATTGGACAACGGTTAAAACAATCCTCAAGTACCTTCAGAGAACGAGAGACTATATGTTTGTGTATAAAGATAAGGATTTGATCCTTACAGAATACACAGACTCTAGTTTTCAAACTGATCGGGATTCTTGGAAATCTACATCAGGGTCAGTGTTTACTCTAAATGGAGGAGCTATAGTTTGGGGGAGCATCAAGCAAGGATGCATCACATACTCCACTATGGAAGCCGAATAACTGCTTGTGAAGTTGTTAAAGAGGTTGTTTGGCATAAGAAGTTCCTTACTGATTTGGAAGTTGTTCCAAATATGTTTTTGCTCATCACACTTTATTGTGATAACAGTGGTACTGTGGTAAATTCTAAGGAACCTAGAAGTCATTGAAGAGGCAAACTCATTGAGCGAAAATATCATGATTTTGGATATTGTACAATGAGGTGACGTGATTGTCATAAAGATTGCTTCGGAGCACAACGTTGCTGATCTAATTACAAAGGCACTCACAGTAAAGTGTTTAAGAGTCATCTCGAAAGTCTAGGTCTACGGGATATGTGACATATTATCTATAGTTAGTGGAAGATGTTACTGAGATATAGTGCATGCCCTAGTTTATTATATTTTGTATTTGTATTGTACATTTGGCTCCCTAAGCTTAGGACAGATAGAAGATTGTTGGGATTGGTGTCCTAAATCTCTTTTGAATTCTCGTAGTTTTTAAACTTGGTATAAACAAATTGTTATTAATAAAACAATTGATATTTTATGAGCATACACTCGATCTAATAAACTAAGATCCTAGGTTATTTTTTTATAATTTAAATATGTATGTAGAAACATACAAGTGGATCATGTTTAAATGATAACCTAAACGGTTCATAGTAGACAATAAGGTTGGATACCTTATCCTGGTGATACTACGGGTACAACTCGCTTTGTAAATGTTACAAGTGTTGTAAAGTGTTATAAATGATCTGATCCTAATCATTCATATGGAGATATGTGAGTAGGGGTATCCTATACAAAGAGTTTGTATAAGACCGAACCGCGAAATTATTAGTCTCATTATATAACGCCATTAATAATAGAGACTTACATTTCACCACGATGACCATAAGTGACATGACCTGAATACTGAGTGAGTTGTGAAACTCCTGCCTATAAAGGTAGTCCTTTGATTTGCATAGGTCAGAGTGGTCAGATCGCCAACTCAATATGACTACCATTTTGGGGATTCGTTTGATTAAGGAGCAGGGAACACAGCTACAGAAGACGGAATTCACTCATTCTCTGATGTCGGGGTAAGTAGATAAATTACTCCCTTAAGGGCTGATTCTGAGGCTGGCCACATCCTCTCTTGAATCGAGAAGGATTTGGTCATAGTTGGACCATGACTTATTGTTCATTAGAGGGATCAGAGGTTCTTAAGTAGTTAAATGTAACTACAAGGACAAAATAATAATTTTGGCCCAACTGTACTTACAAATAATTTGTGAAGGGTCATCGTACTATTGATTGGTTATATCTAATGGACACAGAAATATATCTGTAGTGCGAAGAGTGCAGCTGTCGATCTTTAGTGGAGTAGCCGATAGTTAATGGATGTTGGGTAATTTAATTAAAGAGTTTAATTAATTATCCAAGTACCATTGGAGTTTCAATTACAAGTCCATAAGGTCTCCTCTATAGCTCAACATGGATTATTGAGAATTAATTTTTTGGATTAATTTGAATTGTTCAAATTAATTTAGAGAATTAATTGTATGTGATATAATTAATTTGAATTAATTATATGTGATATAATTAATACAATGTATTTGATACATTATAATATAAAGTTTATTTTGAGATGAATTAAATTTTTAATTAGATTCAAATACTAATTATATGGATGATATTCATATAGTTTAGTATAAATGTGATTTATACTAAAAACCAGAATTAATTGAGATAAATATAAACTATAGATTATATATTATATTTGATATAACATATAGTATATATATATATATATATATATATATATATATATATATAATAAGTTAGTTATTATATTTATATATCTTTTATTTAAGGGTTGTTTTTAAATATAGAAAAATGAAGAAAAATATTTACAAAATATAGCAAAATTGTAGAACTATCATGATATATGCTGATAGACACTGATAGACTTCTATCAGTGTCTATCAGTGACATTGATAGACACTCATAGAAGTCTATCAGTGTCTATCAATGTCACTGATGTCTATCAGTCTATCAACGTCTATCATTGATAGTTCTAAAATTTTGCTCTTCTTGTAAATATTTTCAACAGTTTTACCATTTGAAATAATTTCTCTTAATTTAATTTAATTTTGAATTAAATTAAATGAGGGAGTTATGAAAATAACTCCTTTCCACTTTTCCTCTCCATCAATCGTGGTGTTGAATGGGGAACGTGAGATTGGTCTCTCGTTGGCAATTTTGATGCAAAAGATCAGTGAGAGTTCTCTGGAAAAATCCCAAGAATTTACAGAGAAGAAAAGTGTGTTTCTTCTCTTTCTCATCCTTTCCTCTCTCTTCCCAAAATTTAGAGCTCACAACTCTTGAATTCTCAAACCCTAATAGAGAATACAGGAGGTTCCATTTGTAGTGGTGACCATTTGGGATTTCGATATTGGAGATCTTTTTGTCCTAATCGAAGTGTTCGTGACCGAATCGATGGAATTCATGAAGAAGATTGAATACAAGGGTAAGCGTTCTTCATCTCTAAAATCTTCTATGAATTCACATGCTATAAATTTTATTAAAATGCATAATTAATCTATTTCTATAAAATTAGGATTCTGTGAAAATTGTAACATTGGGACCGATCCTCTTCTGCTGTGAACCTTCACCGATTCTTTCAATTGGCATTAGAGCAAGGTTTTGTCCAAGTTTTTTTATTTTTCCAAAATTTATTTCACAGAATTATGGTGGGTTTACATTCTGTGCAATTTGTTCATGTGATGAATACTGTAATATTTGTTTAGAATTATTGGATGTTTTCAGGATTGGTTTTTTAGTTTTATTGCTTTTTATTTACATTTTGGTTTGTAAGGGTGCGTGTTTGGGCATAAATTTTGCGATAAAAGTCCATATTACTATAGTTTTGAGTCACTCGTGATGTTCCCGATGAATTTCTGGAGAAATCAAAGCCTAAATCAGGGTAGAAATGAAAGAATTTGAAACTGTACAGTAGCATTGCGATGCTATGCCCTAACGTCGCAACGCTCTGATGCATCTGACGGAGTTCTTTCCGTAGCGTCTGTACAGTCAAAAAAATTGCTTCAAAATCAACTTGCATCTTGCTCTGATTTCTTCAAATCACAGCCTAATATCAACTCTAATGAATCTGAAAAAATTGTAGACTCTTTTTCACGCATTAAAACCCATAAACAATCGGTCAATTACAATAATTACAATCAAATTGAAGCTTAAAAAATGCCAAAACCGTAATATATCCACTTTAGCCACCACATTTTCATCTCGTGAAATAACACCTACCTAGCTAAAATTAATGCAAATTGAGTGCTTAAGATATGCTCTGATACCAATTGTTTGCAATGCTTATGACAAATGGATTAAGGCAGATGAAAAGGCCCGAATCCATATCTTAGCAAACATATCCGATATACTAGCTAAGAAATTTGAGAACATAGTTTTCGCTAAAGAGACCATGAATTTGTTACAGACGTTGTTTGGTCAATCTGTCAGAAATATCCTCAATAATGTTTATGACTACAGCATAAAGGATAAAACCTCTATTAGAAAACATGTTCTAGATATATTGAAAGTTAACAATACTGTCAGAGATGAGAAAGCTGAGAAATCAAAATAAAGTAAATTTTGGGATTGGTGTCCTAATTCTCCTGGAGTCTCGTTGTTTTAATTATACACGTTGTTTTATGAATAAAATAACTGCTATTTCAATCTGGAATTTACTCATATCCAATAAACAAAGCTCCATGGTTATCTTATGTAAACTTAAGCTTGTATATGGGATATACAAGTGGATCATGCCTTAAGTGATAACTTAAATAGGTCTGTAGTATAAGGATTAAGGTGGGATACCTGATCCTGGTGAAACTATGGATACGACCCACTTTGTAGAGGTTTGCAAGTGTTGTAAACTATTACATATGGTAGATTCGGATCATTCATGTAGAGACATGCGAGTGGGGGTGTCCTATACAAAGAGTTTGTATAAGACCAGACCATGAGATGACTGAAGCGTTGTTTATATGATATGGAAATGTGGATGAAATGCGATGGTGAAATTGCGTTGAGCACTCAAGTTTCCTCAGTGGAATTCAAGGGTCGAACTGATACAGAATTATCTATAGTAAGTCCAGGGTCGAACTCAGGGACCTTTGAAAACAGGTTGCGTTGGTAATTTTTAGAAAACTTTTCAGTAACCAAATAAATCAATAGTTGTTGAGGTTTTTGTTTGCGATGATGAAAAATAAATAAATGCGGCGGAGTTTGAAAAGAGTTGATTAAATGGGAAACGCAATGAGTATGTGGTGAAAGGGTTGAGAAAAGTTTCGGCTAACACTTCCTAGGAATGCTATGCGATCATGCAACATGCATACAACAGTAAACCACCTCTCGATGCGAATTCCACGGCTTCTAAGGCTAGAATGCATGCGATATATGCGATAAGTCTATAAGACTTACATATAAGCCTTTATTCTTATTTATGCGATGACAAAATGACAGACACATAAATAAGGCGACCACATAATATCATTCCCATCTCTAGGATGCATGCGATGCAGGTTGACAAACAAAGTTTATCTCTAAGTCCTTATCTCTTGTTTATGCAGTTCTAATCTTGCTCTCTCGAGTCCAAAGTCTAACCTAGCTCTCTCGAGTCATTAGGTTCTTTCTTTAGACTCTCTCTCGAGTGGCTCTAAAGGGGTGTTGGGCACAACATAAAACAAGGTAATCGCAAGCAATGAACTTCCTAGGTCATGTTAGCTTAGTTCTTCTCAACCCATTCGACTAGTTTAGCTACTCATGCGTGCTAAGAGAGTGAACAGATGTAGAATAAGAACTTTCATTGTATAAATATAAAGATGAAGTACAAAATAACAATGCAAGTATAGAATAAAAGGCCTGGTAGCAATCTCTTGCTGCCTAGGCATTTACACTGTTTTTCTACTCATGTTCAAAAGATAATCTCGCTCTCGCGAGAGTCGGGACGCTCTCTGCTTCTACGCCTCAAGGTTTTCTTTTGAGTTGCCCTGAGCGATTTCTGACGCCTTTACTCTTTTCTTTCTCCGCTTTAAAATAAAAAGGAAAAAATATGGACAAAGACGAACTGAACTCTTAAATTCGTAAACTGATGAACTGGTTAATAGCTGAACCCCTTTTCTGAAGGATGCCTTTGGTATTTATAGAACTTCCAGGGTGAAAGGCAGCTTCTCTCTCATGATTGTATAGATGGGTCGGCTTTAATTCCTGATTGATGCGTCAAATATTTGTCATCGAAAAGCTGAATGTACTTGTTCGTTAACGATTGCCAACTTAATTCGAATTCGACTGTCATCAGCTTTCTGTCCCATCAGGATTAATTATGCCTTTCACCCAGATGCGTCCACCATGTTGCGCCGACCAAGTTGTGGCAATCCTTCTTAGGCAGATGTTTACGAACACAATCACCGTAAAGCCTTGCGGTAATGCTGTGCTCGACCAATGATTTCCTATGATCGCAATTTCCGCCTTGCGTCAACGCATTTTCTGCACAAAAATACAAAAAACAATTGTTCCTATGCGATGAATGCATGCGGCTGCAATATAATAAACTTAATGCTTTTTGGACGCAATCTAACACATTTTATCAATGCAAGCCAACATTGTTTAAGAACTTAGCACTATGATAATGTGCATTTCTGCCCGTTATCAATGACTAGACTCTGTATATAACGCGGTTGATACTGGAGACTTACATCTCACTTAAACGACCATAGGTGACACGGCCTCAATCCTGAGTGTTTTGGGAACTCATGCCTTTGAGGGTGGTCCTTTGATTAGTATGGGTGAGAGTGGCCAGATTGCCAACTCAACATGCCTACCTTTTTGGAGACTTATCTGATTTGAGAGCTGGGAACTCAATTACACAAGATGGAATTCACTTCTTCCCTGAAGCAGGGTAAGTAGATAGATTGCTCCCTTAAGGGCTGATTCCGGGGCTTAAACATAGTGGCCACAGCTTCTCTTTGGAAGAAAGGACTCAGTCATAGTAGGACTATGACTTATGTTAATTAGAGGATTCAGTGGTACTTAAGGAGTTAGATGTAACTATAGGGATTATTGGCCGAGCTGTACTTACGAGCAATCTATGAAGGGTTATCGCACTATTGATTGGTTAAGATGAACACATAATATATCTGTGGTAAGGAGAGTTCAGCTGTCGGTCTTTAGTGGAATACCTGGCAGTTAACGGATGGTGGATCCCGTGACTAAAAAGTTTAGTCAATTATTCACATACCGTTGGAGCTTCGAGCTACAGGTCCATAAGGTCCCCTTGGTAGCTCAATGGATTCAAGTTGAGGATCAATTCTTGGTGTTGATTTGAAATGTTCAAATTGACAAAAGGTATTTCGATTGTATATGATATGATCGGTATGATGTATGAGATACATCAAGTGGATGATTAATTTAAATGAGATTTACATTAAGAGCTATGGAATAGAAAAAGAGCTATGGTTTGTATGTTACATGAGATGAAATATTAAAACTATAGGTTATAAATATATTATGGTAAGTTAGTTATCATTTATATTTATAATAATATTAATTATTAGATAATTATCTCTTTTTATCTAATAACCAATTGAGTGGGAGGTTATTGATGGTTCATGGTAACCGTGAGATAAAAGGAAAAATGTTTTCCTATTTTTGGTAATGTTGAGTAATGTTGATTAATGAATATTTTGAGTTTTCCATTCTAAAAAATTTCTCACAGGAAGTTGTCAAGTAAATAAGATTTACTAAGTGACAGCTTGGAGTTAGGTAAACAATCGTGGAGTGTTCTTACACGATAGACACTTAGCTAAGCAATGAGCTAAACGATCGAATGGACCCACCCTATGTTGTTCCATCTCCCACTTTGATAGGTTATGCGATCGTCTAGCAAAAGCTATTCGATCGTTTAGCTCATTGCATAGGTCGATGCCCAATCATTTAGGAAAAGCTATGCCCAATCACTTTGATAGGTTGTTCCATCTCCCACTTGCTCAATCGTTTACACGATTGTAGTTCCTCTGATTTTCTGCCTCAAACCAAGTCCAAACAGAGCCCACCCTTTGGATTCTCACACTGAGAATACCAAGGTAACCTTCTTAGTGTTTCATACTCAACTTGACACTGTCGAGGTTCTGTGGAGGTCGTTCATGGAGTTCGGGGTGTTTGTGACCTTGGCGATCGCTTAGTTCGAGTGCACGGTGTTCATCAGTCATGTTGGATGAATGTTCGTGTGTTGTTGTGTTGTTGTGATCAAGTGTTCGTGATCAAGGAATTAGAAGATGAGTCTACAAAGGTTTGTTGATTCCTCCCTTGATTTGTAGTAAAGCATGTTGTAATTTCTATTTTATACATAACCGGGTGTTTCCTTTTGGATTGTAATTGTAATGTTCATATACGATTGAAATTTGGGAAGATCCTTCCGCTGCTCATGGAAATCCTCGTGTCTGATTTCCTTCATAAATATGGTTTACTCGTTGTTGAAACATATTTAGTGGAAAATGATAAATTAACTTGGATATAAGATTCGAGGGCTGTTAATCATATTTGCGCTTTCTCTCAGGAAACCAGTTCTTGGAGATAGCTTACAGAAGGTGAGACAACCTTTAAGGTTGGAACTAGAGAGATTGTCTCAGCGAAAGTAGTGGGAGATATGAAGTTGTTTATTAAAGATAGATTCATTTTGCTTAAAAATATATTTTATGTTCCTGCTATGAGGAGGAATTTAATATTAATCTCATGTTTTCTAGGACAAAAGTATAAAGTTTCTTTTGAAGTTAATGAAGTGTTCATTATTTCAAAAGGTATTAAAATATGTTATGCAAAACTAGAAAACAACTTATATGTGTTAAAACCAATTGAGGCAAAAAATGTTTTGAACATGGAGACGTTTAAAACAACTAAAACTCAAAATAAGAGGCGAAAAATTTCTCCTAATGCCTATCTTTGAAATTTAAGACTTGGCCACATTAATCTTAATAGGATTGGGAGATTGATTAAGAATGGGCTCTTAAATCAATTAGAAGACAACTCTATACCTCCATGTGAGCCTTGTCTTGAGGGTAAGATACCAAAAGATATTTTACAAGAAAAGGTCTAAGAGCCAAAAAAACCCTTTTATTCAAGACCTTTGTGGTCCGATGAATGTCAAGGCTCGAGGAGGGTATGAATATTTCATTAGTTTTATTTATAATTATTCTAGATATAGCTATATTTACCTAATGCATCATAAGTTCAAAACCCTTAAAAAGTTCAAGGAGTATAAGGTAGAAGTTGAGAACTAGTTAGGTAAAAAGATTAAAACACTTTTATCAAATCGAGGTGAAGAGTATATGGACTTGAAATTTTAGGACAATTTGATAGAAAACTAAATTCAGTCTCAACTCACAGCACCCAGTACATCTCAACAGAATGGTGTAGCAGAAAGGAGAAATAGAACCCTATTGGACATGGTTTGTTCAATGATGAGTTATGCTCAATTGCTTAATTCATTTTGGGGACATGTAGTAGAGACTGCTATTTATATTTTGAACATGGTTACCTCAAGAAGTGTTTCTAAAACACTTTATGAGTTATGCAGAGGACGTAAAGATAGTTTATGTCATTTCAGAATTAGGGGATGCCTAGCACATGTGTTGGCACAGAATCCAAAGAAGTTGGAATGCCGTTCAAAAGTATGCTTATTTGTAGGATACCCTAAAGAAACAAAAGGTGATTTATTTTATGATCCTCAAGATGACAAAGTGTTTCAAGAAAATTGTCAACAAGACTGTAGCCTTTCTAGTATATGTTAGTAGTATCCTACTAATTGGGAATGAGGTAGGATTCCTTACTAACGTTAAAAGATGGCTAACATCACAGTTTCAAATGAAAGATTTGGGAGATGTTCAATATGTTCTTGGAATCCACTGAGTTTGAAATCGCATGGACATAACGCTAGTTTTATCTCGGACATCTTATATAGACAAGATGTTGTCTAGATATAAGATGCAAATTTCCAAGAGTGGTTTGTTACCTTTCAGACATGAAATTAATTCGTCTAAGGAACAGTGTCCTAAGACACCATAAGAAGTTAAGGTTATGAGATGAATTCCTTATGCATCAGCAGTTGGGAATTTGATGTATGCAATGTTGTGTGCATGCCTAGACATATGTTATGAAGTTGGAATAGTCAGCAGGTTTCAGTCCAATCCTGGATATGATCATTGGACTATAGTTAAGAACATCCTTAAGTATCTTCAAAGAACGAGGGACTATATGCTTGTGTATGGTACTAAGGATCCGATCCTTAGATGATACACTGACTTTGATTTTCAGACCAATATTGATTCGAGGAAATCAACTTCGAGATCGATGTTCACTTTAAATGAGGAGCTATAGTATGGAGAAGTATAAAACAAAATTGTATGCTGACTCCACCATGGAAGCGAAGTATGTAGCCACATGTGAAGCAGTGAAAGAAGCGGTATGGTTTAGGAAATTTTTAACTGATTTGGAAGTAGTTCTAAATATGCATCTATCTATCACACTCTATTGTGATAACAGTAGAGCAGTTGCAAATTCAAAAGAATCGAGAAGCCATTAGCACGGAAAGCACATCGAGCGAAAGTACCATCTCATCAAGATGATCGTATGTCGATGAGACATGATGATGCCCTAGTTTATTGTACTTATATTTTATCCTCTCATACTCAACATTGTATATATGTAAACCCACTAGAGTTTTAGTCCAAGTGGGATTTTGTTGAATTGTATGTCTTAAAACTCGCAGTATGTAAACATTAAACATATTCTGTTTTGCAATAAAGATGTTATTGAAGTATATTCAGTAAAGTTATTATTAAATATGTAAATTGCGCTTGTTAAAGCCTAAATCCAATAAACTAACGATTAGCATGGATAATCGAACTTTATGTGGAGACATAAAAGCGGATCAAGTTTGAGTATATAGCAAAAATGGTCTATAAGTATAGGGATACGGTTTGATACCTTATCTTGGAAACACTATGGATACGACCCACTTTGTATTTAAGACAAACAATGTGATCCCGATGATGGAGTTAACAAGCAAGAGGCAGAAACAATTAGAATCTCAAGCACTCTAATTCCATCAATTTTAGCATAGAAACATGCAAGTTCATAAACTAAAAATAGGGTTTTAAAGATATATCTTTGAAGAAATCTTCAATCTTCTAATCGAGCTTGAATCTTCACTCCACATACTTATAGACCACCACTTGATCTTCCCTACTATCCTCTAATACTTAAGATTGGAAGATGGATTCCAAAATGGGTTAAAATTAAAGGGAATAAGAAAGAATTTTTTTTAGGTGTTTGAAGAACATGAGAAAACCCTTTTTCTCTCTTCAAAACATCCAACACTCATCCATTTCTCAACTAAATCAATTGTTTTTGTCAAGCTAAACATGCAATCAACATTTGATGAGAGCTTGACACCAAAATTCCCTGATCGAGGTGGATTGTGAGGTGTTTTAGTTTGGAAAAAACCACTAAATCTTATTTCAATTATTTAAATTGAATTCAAAATTCATTTTCCAAATTTTGAAATTAATTTTGAAATCAAAATTTCAAAAATAAAATGAAATCATTAGTTCAATAATTATTATTCTTTAATTTTACCAAAATTAATTCTATAGTTAATTTTTAAATAAAATTAATTCTTAATAATTAATTTAAACAATTTAATTAATTAAATTAAATTAATATCAAATATTAAATTAATTAAACACCAATTCCTCAAACATGTTCCTTATTCATGTTTTTAATATTTAAATCAAATTTAAACATTATTCAATTCTCCAATTCCGTTTGACGTGTAATTATCTCATATATAATTACTAATTCCCTTAATTCGAATTTGAACACTTCAAATTTACTCATCACATTGTTCTAAGGTTTAATCCGTTTGTGAGCTAGTAGAGGGACCTAATGGATCTATAGATCATGGGTTCCAACGATCTGAGATCAATTGGCTAAACTCTTTAAACCAAATTAATCAACATTAGTTAATTACTAGGTCACTCCACTAAAGCCCGTTGCTGCACTCCCCTCACTGTAGATATATTTCTATCCACTCAATATAATCATAATCAGTAAGTCGACTATTCACAGGTTGTTTATAATAACAATTGGGTCAAAAGTTGTTTTATCCATGAGATTACATCTTGCTCCTTAAGTCCCACCGGTCCTCTAATGAACAATTAGTTTATGATCCAATCACCAAACTGAGTCCCTCTCAGGCCAATGAGAGGGTGGGACCCCTTGTTCAAGACCTAGAGTTAGTACTTAAGAGAACAACCTCTCTATCATCTCTAAAAGTAGGTAGGATCGAATTTCATCTTGCACTCTATGTCTCTAACTATCTACCCGGTCATATCCTTGAAATAGGGAGCTTATTGAGCCAGTGTTGTTGAGCCAACCTTCACCCATGAAAATCTAAGGATAATCCCAAATAAACAGGAGTTCATAGTTAGCTCATGATTAAGGTCAAGTTACCTAGGTCATCACTTTGAAATAGTTAGTCTTAAATAATAGATAGTGTTATAAAATAAGAGTGACTTATTTCTCAGTCTAATCTTATACAAACTCTTTGCGTAGGATGCCTCCACTTGCATGTCTTCACATGAACAATTCAGGATCACGTCATTCATACTAAATATAAAGTGGCCCGCATCCGATAGTGTTTCCAAAACAAGGTACCCAACTTTATCCGTATACTATAGACCGTTTTGGCTATCTACTTGAACTTAATCAACTCTTATGTCTCCACAAAAAGCCCAAGTACTCATGTAATAGCCATGGATTTTAGTTTATTGGATTTAGTCTATACAGGTGCAATTTACGTATTCAATAATAGTTTTACTGAATAAACCTCAATAATTTCTTAATTTCAAATAAAATATGTTTAATTTTACAAACTACGAGTTTTAGGACATACAACCCAACACCTGAATCGTTCATGTAGAGATTGTTGAGGTTGATGCCCTAAAGTCTCGTGTCCTGTAGTTTGTAAACAGTTTGTACGAATGCTTATGTTCTATAATATATGATCTTTACTTCACATCTTGTATTTTACTCAGTTGCTTGTTTTATTTGACTTACCACAAACCCATAAACTTAAAATCCATAGTTATCTCTATGTAGCACGTATGTGGTGACATACAAGTGGATCATGTCTTGAGTGATAACCAAAATGGTCTGTAGTATATGGATATAGGAGGGAAACCTTATCTTAGTAACGCTATGGATGTAGCCCGCTTTGTGGAATGGTCACAAGTGTTGTGACTTGTCAAAGATGGTCTGATCCTGATCATTCGTGTTGGGGACATGCGAGCGGGGCATCCTATATAAAAAGTTTGTATAAGACCTGACCACGAAGTGTTAATGACTCGTTATATAACACTGTTCATGACAGAGACTTTACTTCACTAGGATGACCATAGGTAACATGATCTCAATCCTATGTGAGTTGGGAACTCCTGCCATTGAGGGCGGTTCTTTGATTTGTATGGGTGCGAGTGTCCAAGTCACCGATTCAAATATACCATTTTAGGAATTCGTCTGATTTGGGAGCTGGGAACTCAGCTACACAAGATAGAATTCACTCTTTCCCCGAGGCAGAAGTAGATAGATAGCTCCCTTAAGGGCTGATTTCGAGGCTTAAACGATACGGCTCCACACATCTTCTCTTGGCCCAAGAGGTGTTTACACAAAGTTGGACTATGTTGTATTGTTCATTAGAGGAATCAGTGATACATAAGGAGTGAGATGTAACTACAGGGGCAAAATGGTAATTTGGCCTAGCTGTACTTACGAGCATCTATGAAGGGTCATCGTACTCATGATTGGTTATATCCGATGGACACAGAAATATATCTATGGTAAGAAGAGTTTAGTTGTTGGTCTTTAGTGGAATGCCTGACAATTAACGGATGGTAGATCTCGTGGCTAAAGAGTTTAGTCAGCTATTCACGGACCGTTGGAGCTTCGAGCCATAGGTCCATTAAGTCCCCTGGGTAGCTTGGATAAATTCGAGAATCAGTGTTTGGGTTAATTTGAAATGTTCAAATTGACAAAAGGAAGTTCGATTATATATGATATAATTGGAGTGGTTAATTATATATGATATAATTGGCTGAATGTATGAGATACATTATTTTGGAGGAAATTAGATATAAATATGATTTATATCAAATAGAGAAGAAAATACTATAGTAGATATGTGATATCAAACTATAATATAAAAATATAATATGATTATATTTATTATTAATTAATTGGTTAATTATATGATAATTAAGCAAATTATTCATGTTCGGACGTGCATTAGTGGGGCAGCATTGGTTATTGTAACCGATGAATTAATATGAAAATTGTTTTCATTTTGAATAATCGTTCGAAAAGAAATCAGAAGAGCGCGCTGGTGAAAAGTTATTGATTGCTTAAGTATTTCGAGAGCCTATACGATAGTCGCTCTGCGCTTAGACGATCATCCACCTCGCATCTAAATGATCACACGCTAGTTCCTACATGATCGAATAGCTTCCCTAAACGATCGTACAGTGTGCCGAGTTTGCTAAACAATTGTATACCATTTCCTAAACGATCGTTCAGTAAAATCTACACGATCGTGTAGTTTCTCCTAAACAATAAGCATCATGCTATACGATAGCGTCTTCTTCCCTCCCACTTGCTTATCGCCTACTCGATCTGTTTGTCCTCCTTCTCTACCAAATTCACTAAAGACCACGCTTTGGGTTCTCACTCCGAGAATAACTGGGGCTCTTTTCTGGTGGTGTCATCCCCGTGGCATTCATGTTCGTGCGGTTGTTTAGGCGTTGGTTGATCGGGTAGAGAATTCTGCTGCATTGAGTTCCAAAGTTTGAAGAACGTCCTCAACTAGTATGGAAACTCTCTTCCTCATGTATTTTTGTTCAAAGCATGCCTTTAACTGACTGTTAGTTTGATAACTTTATGTTTGAATGTATATTGTTGTATTTCGGTCATTGTGAAATTGGAGCGATCCGAACGTGCTCACGAAACTCTTCAATAAGAGATCCTTCAATTGGTATCAGAGCCAGGTTCTCATATGTTAGTGGGTTCATTTCTACACTATTTAATGGTTAAATTTGTTGTGGATGTGCGGGATTAATGGATGTTTTTCGTGGATGATTAGCCTCAGTTTAATTTAGATCTTTTACATTTACGGTTGTTTGTAAAGGCCCCTGCATTTTTGGGCATTAATAATCGTTATCGAGTCTGTATTCAAAGTTTGTTTGAAGTTTTGAGTCGTTTGAAGAATAAGATTGGTGCAAGCATTGCGGTTCTTCGAGAAAGGAGGAGATCTAGGGTTGATCGCATCGTGCAGAAGATGTGGTACGTGATCGTTGTTGATCGCATCGTAAAGATGATGGAGTACGCGATCACTGTTGAACGCATCGATTAAACAATGGGGTATGCGATCAAGAGTTGATCGTATCATATTGATGATCGGGTATACGATCACAGAGTATCGAGTCGTGTAGACGATGAGATGCTCGTGTATCGTTTAACGCACACGCGCACTAGATGATCGTTTAGGTCAGCAAGCTTCATCCCTTAGTAACTGACTAAATGATCGCTTAGTAATGCAAGGTAAATCGTTTACCTGTCGTTGCGCTAAGCGATCGCATAGACGATCAGGCTTCGTAGCCTCATCGTCGTCTACGCGATCATTTATTTTTGCTTCTATCGTCTAGTGCACGTTGGACGATCGTCTACCTACGGCGTTTACTACACGATGGAGTCCTCCCGGCGGTTCAAGACCAAGTTCGCCTGTGAACCGGTTTGCTCGATGAAAATGTAATAGATAGGGTTATTTCATTCTGGTTTTTGTAAAGACTCATCCCGGTCCATTAATCCTTTATTATTACCTGCGATGTATGTTTTTTATATGTCATATGGTGTGCACATATAGTAAATCCCACCTTAGGTTATGTAATGGTCATGCATCATCTCTTTATTGTAATTGTTATAATTTAGAGAAGCATGAATTATTTATGTAAGAGCATGCTCATGCATCATATAATATAAGAGTTATATTTATGCATGCATAAAAAGCATTGACATGCATCATCTTTATATTATAATTGTTATAGTATAAGGGTGAATTATAGCATGTTTGCTTGGTTGTTACGCATTATATAAAAGTTATATATAGTAATGATTGGAAATTGCATGAAGCATGACACATAGGTTACATTATAAATGTTATAAATGCCTCATTGTGCGGAATGGTTTTAGTTATTCCTTTTTAAAAGTTAAAGAAAAATTAGAACTAAAAGAAATAAGAAAGACATGCATGCTCACTTAAGTTTAATTCATGGTTTTAAAGTGTTTAAAACTTGGATCACATAGACCTAAGATCACGGTTCTAATATGATTAGCAATTCTAAGGCTTTAATCTTTTAATCAGTTTAATAGGATTAAATTGGCTAATAAAAGGTTAAAGTGTAGCAAATCTATCTATAAGGGACCTTTTGTCTAAGGCGGGTTTTGTCTAGGCTGGGGTATTTAAGTTGACAGAAACGTAACACCCCTACCTGGGAACTTACCTGGAAAAGTGAATTAGATAGATTTGATGCATGCATGCAAGTTAAGGATAGTCCATTAAAGTGTTTAAATGTGACTACTTGAACTTGACCATATTTCATAGACAAACGTTGTTTATGAGTAGAGTTTAAAAAGACAACTTAGACTAAAATCAGTAGTCGGATTGTCTAGGTTAATGAACCCTAGGTAGAACATTCAGCGGGAGGTACTTGGGGCATAAGATGCTTCACTACCATTCATGTTTCTCCTAAATAGTCCACACTGTGAGATCTACTCTTGGCCTCGCGGAACCTTTGGCATGTCCCCCTAATGGATGGTGTTTGGGTAGGTCAATATCAAGGTGGATGGAGAGAGTGTTCATAGTAAGTGGGGGCGGGAAGTGCAACAGCATATCCCTTGGTCTCTCTCATTAGGTTGAATAAAGTTACTGCGCATCGCCTTGAGGCACCCTAGGAGTGTCCCCCTAAAAGATGGTAGTTTTGCGCGTTTCTTTATTTGATCTCCTGTAAGAGGATAAGATAACTTAGTTTCTTGTCCTAATCTGCTTCTTCCCTACGGTGGGTTCATTAAGGCGGGACTCTGGCACCGAAAGTGAAGGGTCACACTTACATGGAATTGTTAAAGGTTAATAGTTCTGGACCAAAAAATGGTGGTTGTTAGGTTCAGTTCCAATAGTTCCAAACAACTATTTGAGTTACCGGTTACCGCAAGGTCTTCGTGAAAAATTATCACCGCATATTGTTTTCCCAAGTCCCTGAGTTTGACCCTGGATTTACCAGGAAACTCAATGGGGTTTATACTTGGATTCCACTAAGAAAACTTGTTGCTCAACGCAATTCCATCACTACATCTCATCCATATTTCCACCTTATAAAATAAAGCATCAATCAACAATGAAAATCTCGGCTAACCCACTATTATGCTATATTTTGCATCCAATTGTCTATTTTTGTAGCTAACGCAAGAATCAATCACATGCGATGATTCCCACCATCATAAAAAGCGATCGCATACGTTCATCGTATGGATGTTGCGGCCATTAATCGCATGCATCCATCACATAGAGGTTGCGGCTACAGAGTAATAACCATAATAGAGGGATGAGCGCAAGGTGATGGAATGCGATGATACTTCGGAAACCAAGCACGAACGCATACCTTGGGAGTATCAAAAGATGATGTTGACATTTCACCTACCATGCCGTTAATAGCAGAGATTCAGAGCAGGTCCATCACGCCGTTAGCAGCAAAAATTCAGAGAAGGATCGTTAATGTTGTTGGCAATCAAGCTCTATAAATAGAAGCCTTAGAGGCTAACTTGAAATCATCTGAGCTTCTACCTTAGGGCAGATCCTTGTGATCCAAATGAAAGTGTGAGAAGACATTCTCTGAGAGTTTTTCATTCCTCCAACCATTCTGAGTGACGACTGGAGCTTTGTCGGAGATAGATCTCGAGAGAGACTACTCCACCACCCATCCATGGCACCACCGGCAGCCTTGACACACATTTGATGGAAGCAAGACATTGCCCATCTGGCTCTCCATCTCTCTTCCATCTCTGTATTGTATTACATTATGGCTCAAGGCATTAATACATTTTATGATCAATGCATTTCTCTATTTCCTTCGATTCCATCTTCATTTACCTCTGCTTTATCATCCTTTACTTTCATTGCAACGACTAAGTAAGATTGCTAGAGTATTGCATACTTAATCATGCGGCATAGACATATGAAGCATGTAGCAAACCACCGAGAGGTGTGCGTTACGCGAGTGTTATGAGAAAATCCTCTTTGCTTAGTGTGAGGCTGTAGCAATGCTTGTCTATGAGCGGTCACAATGCTTGTCTATGAGCAGAATCAGCAGCGACTAACTGTCCGAGAAGGTAAGTAGTTGAACTCACTAAGCGAAGTAAGTAGTGTTCCTTCTCGGGCAGTTATGTGATTACCTTGGTGGGTGCATTTCTACACTGTTTAATGGATAGGAATAATCTTATATCAACCATGCTTTATGTGATTACCTTGTCTTATGAGCGCATCATTCATCATTTGGGCATACTTGAAAGAGTAGTCTAAGAACCAAATCTAGGCTTGAGAGAGTCAGATTGGATCACATAAGCAAGAATAGAAGCTTAGGAATAAGTTCTGTTTACTATTACACAGCGCATGCACCCTATAGATAGGATACGACAGTATGCGGTCACCTTGTTTATGTGTGAGAGCACGTAAGCAAAAATAGAGACTTAGACATAAGTCCTATTGACACTATCGCATATACATCGTATGCGTCTTAGTCAATTGTATATAGCATAATCGCATAACTTGTGTTGGCTGGGGTTACCTTTGCGATCACGCTTATTGATGTGGTGAAGTCATCCCCTCCACCATTTTATCTATTTTTCCATATACCTTACTACACGTTAGCAGTTGCCGTGTCTCTAACTCTCATAGTCATATTTCCATTGCTTAATCTGTTTAGTTAGGATTAGGAGTAGAGCATAGCCCTTAAACTTCAATATTCTTTTATTCTTCGCCGCAACACATTACTTCATAACATTTAGCTACAATTCCCTGAGTTCGACCTCGGATCACCCTGAGAAACTTGCGATCCCGTTATACTTGGCGAGAGAGCAAAAAAACTTGTGACAGGAACGCATGGTCATCAAATGCATATTGCATATCCCTTAGTCTAATGCATGGAGAATGAATAATGAACGCATATTTATTTACTCCAATTTTTCCAAACATCAATAGTCCATGAAGCAAAGTCATGTTGCGTGAGCTTTCTAATGAAACTACTGAAACTTCAACAAGAGTTGTTGAAGAATCTGCTACATCAGCAAGAGTTGTTGATGGGAGTTCATCCAGTAAGTCGGTTCCACCTCAAGAGTTGAGGGAACCTCAACATAGTGAGAGGGTTGTGAATCCACCCGTTTGCTATATGGGTTTCATGAAAATCCTTGCTATGGTAGCAGATGGCGACGTTGAGGATCCATTGTTTTATAAAAAGGAAATGGAGGATGTTGACCGGGATGAATGGGTCAAGGCCATAGATCTCGAGATGGAGTCGATGTACTTCAACTCAGTATGGGATCTTATAAATCAGCCTGATGGGGTAAGACCTATAGGTTGTAAATGGATCTACAAGCGCAAATGGGGAGCTGGTGAGAAGGTAAAGGCCTTCAAGACTCGACTTGTGGCAAAGGGTTATACCCAGGTAGAGGGAGTCGACTATGAGGAGACTTTCTCGCGTGTTGCCATGTTAAAGTTGATTCGCATCCTTCTATGCATTGCAGCTTATTATAATTATGAGATTTGGCAAATGGATGTCAAGACGATCTTTCTGAATGGCAATCTTGAGGAGACCATTTATATGGTGCAACCCGAGGGATTCATAGCCCAAGGTCAAGAGCAAAAGGTTTTCAAACTGAATCAGTCCATTTATGGATTAAAACAGGCCTCTCGATCTTGAAACATACGGTTTGATACTGTGATCAAGTCATATGGCTTTGACCAAAACATTGATGAACCTTGTGTTTACAAGAAGATTATCAATGCTTCAGTAGTCTTCTTAGTGTTGTACATAGATCCTACTAAATGGGAATGATGTAGGTCTACTGACTGTAGTTAAGAACTGGCTAGCGACCCAATTCCAAATGAAATATTTGGGAGAGGCTCAGTTTGTTCTAGGTATACAGATCTTTTGGGATCGTAAGAACAAAGTGCTAGCACTGTCTCAGGCATCATACATTGACAAGATGTTGCTCAAGTACTCGATGAAAGACTCCAAGAGGGGCCTACTGCTGTTCAGGCATGGAGACACTTTGTCTAAGGACATGTGTTCTAGGATACCTCAAGAGGTTGAGGAGATGAGGCAGGTACCATATGCATCTGCCGTTGGCAGTTTGATATATGTGATGCTCTGTACTCGTCCAGACATCTGCTACGTAGTGGGCATAGTCAGTAGGTATCAGTCTAACCCAGGCCAGGGTCACTGGATCACAGTGAAGAACATCCTTAAGTATCTTCGAAGAACGAGGGACTACGTGCTCGTGTATGGTTCTAGGGATTTGATCCTTACCGAATACACGGATTCTGACTTTCAGACTGATAAGAACTCTCGCAAGTCCATATCAAGGTCAGTCTTTACTCTTAACAGAGGAGTTGTAGTGTGGCGAAGTACTAAGTAGGGGTGCATCGCCGACTCCACTATGGAAGCGAAGTACGTAGCGGCTTGCGAAGCTGCTAAGGAGGTCGTCTGGCTCAGGAAGTTCTTGACAGAATTGGAAGTTGTTCCAGATATGTCTAGGCCCATTACCCTATATTGTGATAATAGTGGGGCAGTAACGAACTCCTAGGAACCGAGGAGTTATAGACGCGGCAAACACATAGAGCGGAAGTATCATTTGATCCGCGAGATAGTGCATCGAGGGGACGTGATCGTCATGAAGATCGCTTCGAAGCACAATGTTGCTGACCCTTTTACAAAGGCTCTCATGGCTATAGTGTTTGAGGGTCACCTACGAAGCATGGGTTTACAGGATCGCCCGCGGCTAGACTAAGGCAAGTGGAGATTTTCTTGTACTAGGCTTTTATGCCTTAGTTTATTGTTTTGTACTAGTTTTTTTATACACCCCACTTCGTTTTAGGAAAAGTGGGAGATTGTTGGGGTTGATGCCCTAAAGTCTCATGTCCTGTAGTTTGTAAACAGTTTGTACGAAAGCTTGTGTTGTATAATATATGATATTTACTTCACATCTTGTATTTTGCTCAGTTGCTTGTTTTATTGCTTTACCACATACCAATAAACTTAAAATCCCTGGTTATCTATATGTAACTCAAGCATGTATGTGGTGACATACAAGTGGATCATGTTTTGAGTGATAACCAAAATGGTCTGTAGTATATGGATATAGAAGGGAAACCTTATCCTAGTAACGCTACGGATGCGACCCGCTTTATGGAATGATCACAAGTATTGTGACTTGTCACAGATGGTCTGATCCCGATCATTTGTGTTGGGGACATGCCAGCGAGGGCATCATATGCAAAGAGTTTGTATAAAACCTGACCACGAAGTGTTAACATCTCGTTATATAACACCGTTCATTATAGAGACTTCACTTCACTAGGATGACTATAGGTAACATGACCTCGATCTTGAATGAGTTGGGAACTTCTGCCATTGAGGTCGTTGATTCAAACCTACCATTTTGGGGATTCATCTGATTTAGAAGTTGGGAACTCAGCTACACAAGATGAAATTCACTCCTTCCCCGAGGTATAGGTAAGTAGATAGATAACTCCCTTAAGGGCTGATTCCGGGGTTTAAACGATGTGGTGCCACACACCTTTTCTTGGCTCGAGAGGTGTTCACACATAGTTGGATTATGTTGTATTTTTCATTAGAGGAATCAGTAGTACTTAAGGAGTGAGATGTAACTACAGGGGAAAAATGGTAATTTGGTCCAATTGTACTTACGAGCATCTATGAAGGGTCATCATACTCATGATTGGTTATATCCGATGGACACAGAAATATATCTGTGGTAAGAAGAGTTCAGCTGTTGGTCTTTAGTGGAAGCCTGACAATTAATGGATAGTGGATCTCGTGGCTAAAGAGTTTAGTCATCTATTCACGGACCGTTGAATCTTCAAGCCACAGGTCCATTAGGTCCCCTGGGTAGCTTGGATAAAATCGAGAATCAGTGTTTGGGTTAATTTGAAATGTTCAAATTGACAAGAGGAAGTTCGATTATATATGATATAATTGGACTGGTTAATTATATATGATATAATTTGCTGAATGTAGATACATTATTTTGGAGGAAATTAGATATAAATATGATTTATATCAAGTAGAGGAGAAAATACTATAGTAGATATGTGATATCAAACTATAGGATAAAAATATAATATAATTATATTTATTATTAGTTAATTGGTTAATTATGATAATTAAGTCAATTTTTCACGTTCAGACGTGCGTTAGTGGGGCAACGTCGGTTATTGTAACCGATGAATTAAAATGAAAATTGTTTTCATTTTGAATAATCGTCCGAAAAGAAATCAGAAGGGCGCGCTGGTGAAAAGTTTCGATCACTTAAGTATTTCAAAAGCCTACATGATAGTCGCTCTGCACTTAGACGATCATCCACCTCGCGTCTAAACGATCGTACGTTAGTTCCTACACGATCGATAGCTTCCTTAAATGATTGTATAGTGTCCTGAATATGCTAAACGATCGTATACCATTTTCTAAATGATCGTGTAGTTTCTCCTAAACGATAAACATTGTGTTATATGATAGTGTCTTCTTCCCTCCCACTTGCTTATCGCCTACACGATCTGTTCGTCCTCCTTCCTCTACCAAATTCACCAAAAACCATGCTTTGGGTTCTCACTACGAGAATACCTGGGGCTCTTTTCGGTGGTGTCGTCCCCATGGCATTCGTGTTCGTGCGGTTGTTCGGGCATTGGTTGATCAGGTAGAGAATTCCACTGCATTGAGTTCCGAAGTTTGAAGAACTTCTTCAACTGGTATAGCAACTCTCTTCCTCGTTTATTTTTTTTTCAAAGCATGCCTTTAATTGACTGTTAGTTTGCATAACTATACATTTGAATGTATATTGTTGTATTTCGATCAGTGTGAAATTGGAGCGATCCAAATTCGCTCATGGAACTCTTCGGTAAGAGATCCTTCAGAGACATGCGAGTGGGAGCATCCTATGCAAAAGATGTTTGCATGAGACCGAATCATGAAATAGTCACTTTTCTTTATAACGTTGTTTACTGTTAAAACTGGTCGTTTCATTTTGATGACCTAAGGTAACTCGATCTTAATCCTGAGCTAACTATGAACTCCTTTTTATTCGGAATTATCCTTTAATCTGCATGGGTGAGAGTGGCTTAACATTGTCACTCAATAAACCTCCCATTTTAAGGGTCGGGTAGATAGCTAGGGACATAGTCCTGCAAGATGTAATTCGCTTCTAATCGATTTCAGGGTTAACTGATAGATTGTTCCCTTAAGTACTAACTCCTAGTCTTGAACAAGGGGTCTCGTCTTCTATATGACTGAGAGGGACTCAGTTTATTGGTAGGACCTTAAAACAATTGTTCATTAGTGGATCAACGGAGACTTAAAGAGCAAGATATATTACATGGATAAGACGGTAATTTTGACCCAACTGTAATACAAACAACCTGTGAAGAATCGACTTCATGATCATGGTTAAATCCAATAGACAAAAATATATCTACAATGAGGGGAGTGCAGCTACTGAACATTAATGGAATATCTCGGTAGTTGACGAATATTGGTTAATTTGATTAAAATAGTTTAGCCAATTAATCTCAGATTGTTGGAGTTCATGATTTGTAGGTCCATTAGACCCCATGCTAGCTCATAACGGACTAAACCTTATAACAGTGTGACGAGTGAGTTTGAAGTGTTCATATTTAAATTAGAGAATAAGCGTTAAATATATGCGATATATTTAATGGTGTATCATTCAATTAGAAATATGATAAAGAGAGAGTTGGAGATATTTAAATAAGATTTAAATATCAAAACTACGAATAAGGATTTATCGGTATTGGTGTTGGATTTAATAATCAAATATTAAATTAAATTAATTAAATTGTTTAATGAATTATTTAATATTAATTTAATTTAAAATTAATTATTTGAACTAATTTTGAATTAAATGTAATTAATAAAAGTTGGTTAAAATCAAATGTTGACTTCACCAAGCTTTGAAGGTCCAAGGTCAAAAGTTGATTTCACTAAGTGGAAAATTTCAAAATTAGTTTTGAATTAATTTTGAATTAAAATTGTATTTGATTAAAATTTGAATAAGGTCAAATGTTGACTTCAAAATAGTCAAAAGTCAAAATGTTGACTCCACTTAATGGAAAGATTCAAGAATGATTTTTAGTGGAAAAATCTAATTTTTAGTGAATTAGTGAGTAATTCATTTGGCAAAGTGTTTCCACAAAATGCCACTTATCCCACTAAATTGAGTGCATTTTGAAGTGTCAAAATTTAGTTGACTCAATTTTGCATGAATTGCATGTAATTGCTCTATAAATAGGATACTTTGATAAAGATTAAGCTTCTTGACAATTTGGTGATTTTCAAGTTAGTTGAAAAACAATTTTTTCTTGGCATCTTAGAGATTCTAAAAGAGTTTTAGAATTTAAGTCCTCAATTCTCTCTTAATTTCTATTCTAAATTCATCCCTAATTTAGCTACTCACCAAATCCCACCATCCTGTTCTAAGGCCTGAGAATAGTCGGGAAGACCCTCATGGTGGTTCATATCTAGTTTGTGAGAAGATGGGAGTGGAATTAGTGGTCAATTTGAAGCTACAAAGGTTGTAACTCAAACCCTAATTTTAAAATTATTTGCATGCATGTTTTATCTTAAAAAGAATAAACAACGTACATGCGGAAACAATTTGGATCTTAAGCACTTTAAATTTCATTAATTTTAAAGATAAAAATTTCATTATTTTTTTTTCTTTTGAGTTCAACATGTTGGGAGATTTGAAGTTATGACCTCTTAAATGGTTGAAGCAGATGAACGAAGCGGTTGAAGTAGACAAACAAAACGGCTGAAGCGAAAGAATGAGAGGTAGACGGTGTGACAAACGTGAAATCGAACGAACCGACTAAAGGCAAAGAAAAATATTGAGAAGTAAATGGAACGGTTGAAATGTAAACAAAATCGAAAGAGAGAGAGAGGGAGAGCTAGAAACGAGAGGGACACGAAATTGGAACTTAAAAAAGGGAGAGTTGGAGAAGTAAATGGTGCGACAGACATGAAATCGAAGTTGAAGTTGAAGATTCAAAAGAGGGATGGGAGAGATCGGACTGAGCCATAAAGAGAGACGATAAATGAGGGATAGGGATTGTGAGGAAAGGTGAAACGGTTGCACCACATATTCAAAGACAAAAACCCTAATGCCTAAATTTTCACATATATATATAGCAGTAGATCGGGTTGAGTTGGGTTAACTCGAATTTTTAAAAAATGTAACCCGAGAACTAACCCAATAAAAACATAAAAAATCAAGGGGCTGTTTGGTAGGTAATCTGAAAACAAAATTATGAAAATAAGAGATTCAAAGAAAACATAGTTGTATTTCATGTTTTCAGATATGTGTTTAGTAGCAAATTAAAAAATTAAATTTCAATTTAAACCATTTTTAAAAATGTGTTTGAAAATATATTTAGTTACTCACTAAATACTAGGTTGAGTATGAATTATCACTAAGGGTGTGTTTGGTATGTGATAAAAGTAGAGAGTTGAGTTGAGTTGAGTTGGTAATTATTATCTAGAGAGTTATATGATCTGGGGAGTTAAATTGTCTGTGTTTGTTGTGCAGAGTTGAGTTAAGTTGGTAATTATTGTCTGTGTTTGTTGTGCAGAGTTGAGTTGAGTTGGTAATTATTGTCTGCGTTTATTGTGCAGAGTTGAGTTGAGTTGAGTTGGAGGATCTGATGCAGTTTTTTATGAATGAGATTAGTTCTTTTTTTTTTTTTTTATTTCATTCTTTTATTTTTTTATTTTTTAGTTTTATGCTTTGCTATTGTTGATTAATTTTCAAATATACACGTATTTTCTCAAATCATTTATGACATAAACTGAACAATCTCAATTTTTTTTTCTCAATTTGTAGAATATAATAGATTATTTTTCAAAAACTGTAATAATTCTAATTCTCTTCAATCGGTAAAACATATCAACAAAATATATTTCATATTGTTGCTCAACTAATTGGTAAATTATATATTGTATATTGTATGTATATATATTGAATGTTTGTATATATATTGAAGGTATATATATTTCATATTGAATGTTTGTATGTATATATATCCAAAAAAAATCACAAAATATATGTTCTTTTTGATACTTATTGTCACACCCCGCCCCATACCACCTTCTTAGCCTAGAGAAAGGCGTGATTGCAGCAGTTACCAACCCTTGGGCTGACACTTACTACCTAATAACTCTTGCGGAATAACTCTGATACCAATTATAATTCATATGCAACGGGACGTCTTTAGGCCCACAATTTATTAACTTAGAAACATAATATGTTTAGAGTCATTACAACACTAGATTTACAAGTCCCAGAACCCACAAACCCTAGTCCTTATATGAACAATAGTAACATGTGTACAATATTAACAGTAACCACCTAGCAAATGGTTACAAGTCTTTTGGTCCTTTAGTGGCAGAGTAGGCGCAGAGCTATCTTCAGAGGATTTGACCGCTACCTGTGGGGGAGAAAAACAAAACATTTGAAAACGGGGTGAGCTTACGCCCAGTGAGTGACCGAGAAAACATAGTAAATTCTCATGCATAATTTCAGAAGATAGTTTTATTTGAAATATAATTTAATGCAGCATAAACAATTTCCAAGCGTAATGTATATAAAACTATTTTAAACATAAAACAGTAAAATCATTTCTCAAATCAAAGTACTGTATAATGGGTAAAATAATCCCAACACCAACTGCTAGTCCAGAGAGAACCTTTTTGTTCAATCTCTGACTTAGTTCACCTGTGGCCACATTAGGTACTACTGCTCAGATACCTTCTCCTTGTACTTCAGTATCGAGCTATTAGGATACCTTCTCCAACGTACTTCAGTATCCCGTTAGTTTGGTACCTTCTCCAACGTACTTCAGTACCAATAGATACCTTCTCCTTGTACTTCAATATCTAGTTGGGTAGATGCCTTCTCCTTGTACTTCGGCATCGTATTTTACCAAAACTATTTAACAACTTTTCTCTTTAAAGCATGAACAGTATAACACATATACAACATGGCTTTAAAGTTGGTAATGCATGCTGGATAAAATACATACACATATGTGGATAGTTTTGCAATAGTAGGCATGCGTTCAACTTACAATTCAAATTTGCTTGGAAACCACTTCATAAAACTAGTAGGCATGAGAATTATTTTCACAAATATGATTTATGTAAATGTTGTAATTGAAAACAGCTTAAAAAACGTTTTAGTTCGAAACATTTTAGCCACTCATCTCGATTTCTTAGGAGCTTTTCACTCTAGTAGCTCCTCGGGCTCCTTTTCACCCCTAGAATCCAGATTCAATTTACAACTTAGATTATTCATAGTTTTGTACCTTATTTTGAAATACTTCCTTCTACAAACTTATTCTAAAATATCTCAGAAAGCTTACCGTAAAATTTCAGCTCAGAACTCCTCGTGATTTGGCCAGAATCATAGAATCTTCAAGACTGGCTCAGACTGATCTGATGGTCTGACCCTTCTGTATTCTTTTTAATCTCCAGCCCGGTTCCTTCGAGTTCTTTCCTCTAGCAGCCCTACTCTGAAAACTAGACTTTCAGAGCTCTCAGATGGCTTTGGAATCACTCCAAATGCACGAGTAAATTGGGAGATCTTCTCATCCAAAATTGATACGTTCTTCTTAACCCTCACTGTTCTCCCTCTCCTTTACGAAATTTATGATTTTGTGATTTGAAAATGAAATCCGTGGGCGTGACGTTCCCTTCAATCGCGTGGGCGTGACGTTCGAATGCAGCACCGGACAAGGCATGGCTGACGCACAGACTGCTCTCGCTCTCTCTCACTTTCTCGCTGGTCTCGCTCTCTCCACTCTCGCTCTCTCCCACTTTCTCGCTCTCTCCAACTTTCTTGCTCAAAATCTCGCTTTCTCTACTCTCGCTCTCTCCCATTTTCTCGCTCAAAATCTTGCTCTCAATGATCTCGCTGGTCTCGATCTCAATGATCTCGCTCTCAACGATCTCGTTGATCTCACTCTCAACGATCTCGCTCTTAGCTCATACTTCTTCTTTTGCCATGATGCAAGTCTACTCATGTGTGTGCTCTGCATTTCAACAGTCGACATTTCTAGTGAGATTTCCTTCTAGAGCGAGATCCTCATCACAAAATTAACGAGATTCAGCCCACATTTCTAGTGAGATTTCCTTCTAAAGCGAGATCCTCATCACAAAATTAGCGAGATTTCACTTGTCCAGGGTTGAAGTTTCGACTTATGTACAACCCTTTATACATATTGTTTCCAAGTTTTTCTTTGTTTGTCGAGTTATGTATGTCGAAACTTCAACCTACGACAACCCTAATATACATATTGTTTCCAAGTTTTTCTTTATTTATCGAGTTCTCAACGTTCGACCTCTACATTAATCCAATCCTCAACCCTCGACTTCTAGCAAAACAATAATATTTTTCTAATATAAAAGGTCTAATATTTCTCTAATATAATAAGTTTTGAAAACAATCATATTAATATAAAAGGTACTAGTTTTGAGGGGATAAAAAAGGAGAGTTTTGAGTGGGTAAAAAAGGGGTTTTAGTAACCTATAGGTTTTCTTTATGGGCTTAACAAACATGGGTAATAAATACCCACCCAACTCAACTCAACTCATACCCATTTATCAAACACCCCCTAATGAATTTATGAACTTATTTTATGTTAATATATATTTTTTATAATAATTATTAAGTAATATCATATAATGTATAATATATAATATACTATATATTTTAATTTAACAAAAATAATTATGTGTATAACATGAAATGCTATATTTGTTATTGGTTTTATCATTTTTAATATAATTCTGCATTTTAAAATTTGGATACACTGAAAACATAAAAAAATTGTTATCAAAATTTACACTATTTGGATTATAGAATCCGAAAACAATTTTCAAAAATAGAATTTAGACGGTCAGTCAAATATATATTCGTTGAACATCCGAAAACATAAAAGTTGCCTACCAAACAGGCCTTAACCCAATCCAACCCAACCTAAAATTAAAATTAATCAAATCCAATCCTTATGGGTTGAGTGGTCCAAATTATCGGGTTATTTGAATACCCCTATTCTTAATCAATAATTTATATTTTATGATCGTTAGTTATTCTCGTATTGAAAACATAAACTATAAACCTGAAACTTAGTTGATATATATATTTTTTTTCATAATAAAATATTAAACTAGTGTTTTTTTTTTTTTTATTTTTTAGAATTATTTTCAACCCCTCAAACATCACGTTTTACATTGTTACACGTAATACATTAAAAAGTATGACGTGGCCGTCACTTTCCGGTTCGAGGGTGTGGAAAGCACGGCATGGGAAATACCGTACAGCATTTGAACACGTTGATCACGAACTAGCCAAGTCCAGTTGGGAAAAAAGTTCAATTAATTCAGATTTTAGGAAATTCCCAATTTTTCCCTAGAAAATATGAGTTTATTTTATTTTAGAATAAATTATTAAAAAATACTCATAACCGTTCAATTTATTTAATATAACAACTACGAGATGAGTGATAGCTAAACTCATTTTGGCTATAACATTTAAACTTTGAAATACATCAATTAAACTAAATAAATTATGTTGTAAATTTTTAATTAAATAGTTAAATTTTTTCTTGGGCTAAGTTTATTTTGATCATAACATCTAAATTTTGAAATATATCAACTAAACTAAATAAATTATATTACAAAGTTTTAATTAAAGATTTTTATTAAAACAATCATTTGAATGATTAATTCTGTATGGAGGGTTCTAATTTAAAAGAGATATGAGAAAGTTGATTAAGATCTCCTAGTAAAACAAACTAATTATCTATTACATTATTCATATATCATCTAAATTTAAATTTAAATTTCAACTATATGTTTAAACATATCCATTATCTTGGTTAAAACTTCATATTTCAATGTAATTCTCTATAATTATAATAATAATAAAAAATTAAAAAAAGTAAACGGGATGTGGAATACATCTGTCCCGTTTAGTTCATAAGAAAAATTATTCAACTCCCCATCTAAAGGGAGAATCCCCGACGAGGCAACCTTTGGGGAAAAATAAATATCTACTACTTAGGCTGCATTATTAATCATCTAGTTTTAGAAATTTAAGCCTATATTCTTTTAATTTCTTACAATAGTTTGTATATTTCTTAAATAAAATAGTTGAATTCTTATCCAAATTCTAAAAACAAAAACAACTTTTTGAAAGTTACTGCTGCAATTGCTTGTTTTCTTAATATTAAATCTATAAACACTACTTCTATCCATTAGGTTTTTTATGTTTTGTTGTTTACATTTTAAAATTGTTTTCAAAATCAAAGCCAAACTTTGAAAACTTTTTTTTAAAAAAAGTTGAAACCAAAAAAATACTTTTCAAGGACTTGTTATTGTTTTTTTAAATTGGGTAAGAATTCAAATGTTTACCTAAAAAATATGAAAACCATGAGTAAGAAATTAGGAAAAAAACAAGCAAAATTTTAAAAAACAAAAAATCAAATGGTTATTAAATAAGACCTTAGTTTAAAAAATTGGCTCATTTTTTTAAAACATAGAAGTAAACAACAAATTAGTACATTTATGGATGAAATGACTGTTTATTGACTTAATTTTCAAAACTAAAAACTAAAACCACTAGTTTATAAAACAGAATCTATTTATTTTAGTTTTCAAAACTTGACTTAATTTTTTTAAAGTAGATAACAAAATAAGTGTTACCAAACTGGATTTTAGTCTTTTCTCTCTCTCAATTTTTTTTTTTTTTGAAAAGAAATTCAAGTTGAACTCAAGAGGCAAATAAAATAAGAAGTCACCAAAAATTACATCCATAACTCAACTCAAGAATAAAAAATCCAACTATGCCCAACATCTTTCAAATTGGAAGAGTAAAACAAAACCAACAAAACCACACAAAGGCAACAACATAACAAGCTACCCAATGAGCAATTCTATCATACATGAGACAAAACAAGAGGGAGACAAGACTCAACGGATTCCGAATATCGTCCTGTCCATCCTTTACCTTAATAAAATTTAACGAGTAATTGTTAATCGAGTTTACTACTTCCCTAGCATCAAATTCAACCAAAATAGGAGAAAAAGGCAAGTTAGAAGAGGATAAAAAAAGCTAAATCATCGACAGTTGCTTAAGCTTCAAGCAAGTTGATAGACCACTCATACAGAATCTTCCTAAAACCCAAACCCATACCGTTCACAAAAAAAAAAAAAAAAAAAAAAAAAAAAAAAAAAAAAAAAAAGTCAAGTCAAAACCTAAAAGTAAAAACGAACTGAAAAAAGAAACTTAAAAACGAACGCCACGAAATACAGATCAACGACCAATAGAATTCATGGCCTACGGATTTCCTCAGGATTTTTCTTCTTCCAAATCGGCAAAGCAGAGTAAAGTTCCTTCCTTCCTTCTCTCATGAAAACGACTTCTCTCTGTCTCTCTCCGTTGCTTTCAAAGTCCCCAAGAAAATCTCTTGTCGAATGTATTGTGGAAATGCTCTTCTCTTCCTCACCTCAAATTCATTTCGCGGCTCAAATTTGCAAAACCCCAGTTCTTCCCTTCCGCCATTGTTTTTGCTAGAAGATTTTTCCGCCAAATGCAGCGGTTTCTTCATCTCTTCTTGTTTCGTTTTCAACTGATTTCTTCTCTTTGAGTGATTTTTTTAGTTCCACTTTCTATTGCTTATGCCATGACTGCGCTAACGTCGATCCACCTGTTTCGTCAGAATCACACAGCGGTTACTGTTGCTTTTCAGCAGTTTGTTCAGACTATCAATGGCGTTAATCATCCCAGTGGTGCGCAGAGGAGGATTCGTGTTGTTAAAACCAAGAAGAATGTGAAGAAACCTAATATTCTCGAGGTTTCTTCTCCTTCTACTGCTGCTAAAATCAGTGTCAGTACCAGTGGTTCACTCGCCTCTGAGACGAAGGCACAACCCAAGCGGCTTCCTCCGGGGGAGTCAGAAAAAAAGAAGAAGAATGATAGAGAGGTTAACGTACAAGGTATTTATCAGAATGGGGATCCTCTTGGCCGGAGAGAGCTGGGGAAATGTGTGGTCCGGTGGATTGGGCAGGCCATGCAAGCTATGGCTTCCGATTTTGCCTCTGCGGAGGTTCAGGGAGATTTCTCTGAACTCCGGCAGCGGATGGGACCGGGGCTTACTTTTGTGATTCAAGCTCAGCCGTATTTGAATGCGGTGCCTATGCCTCTTGGACTTGAAGCCGTCTGTTTGAAAGCTTCTACTCATTATCCGACTCTCTTTGACCATTTCCAGAGGGAGCTCAGGGATGTCCTCCAAGATCTCCAACGCAAATCGCTGTTTCTTGATTGGCGCGAAACTCAATCATGGAAGCTCCTCAAGGAGCTCGCTAATTCAGGTTCCTTCTCCATCTCTTAAGTACAACACATCTGTTTCTTACAAGAAAGTGATGTTCTGTTAATCTGTTTTGGTAGAATTCGATTGGATTAATTCAGAACTGTTTCCTTCTCGAGAACTGTTGCAAAAGTAAAGAATTAAATTGAGTTCTATTGAAACACTAAATAGTATTCAAATAACAAAGGTTTCCATTTGAATCATTCTTTATCAAATAATTTTGAAATATAAGTAAAGAATTCCAAATCCTGTGGTTCTAGATGGACCCATAAAAATATATTCATTTATATGTTCGATTAGGAACATGTTGCTTGACTGGGAACTGACATGGTGCATTTGCAGTTCAGCACAAAGCTATAGCACGTAAGATAAGCCAGCCAAAGGCTGTCCAAGGCGTTTTAGGGATGAACCTGGAGAAGGCCAAGGCCATACAGAACAGGATCGATGAGTTTGCGAACCGCATGTCTGAATTACTTCGCATTGAAAGAGATTCTGAATTGGAATTTACACAAGAGGAGTTGAATGCTGTTCCTACACCAGATGAGAGTTCAGATAATTCCAAACCTATCGAGTTCTTAGTCAGCCATGGCCAAGCTCAGCAAGAACTCTGTGATACCATATGCAACTTGAATGCAGTTAGCACGTCTACAGGTCTATCTAATGATTTCATTTTATAAAGGTGTTTCAAGCAATTTGTTTTCTTCAAATTTTGAACTCAGCTCTACTTGAACTATTTATTCTCCAAAATGCTAGACAAGTTTTTAATCGTATGATCAACTTTTATTGATATTCAGGATTAGGGGGGATGCATTTGGTATTATTCAGGGTTGAAGGAAACCATAGATTACCGCCTACAACCCTTTCACCAGGAGATATGGTTTGTGTGAGAGTTTGCGATAGCAGGGGTGCTGGTGCAACTTCTTGCATGCAAGGGTTTGTCAACAATCTGGGGGATGATGGATGCAGCATCACTGTAGCTCTAGAATCTCGTCATGGTGACCCTACCTTCTCTAAGCTCTTTGGAAAGACTGTGCGTATTGACCGTATTCCAGGATTAGCTGATACTCTCACTTATGAGGTACTAGGCGAATGTTTATTACTTGATTCAATGAATATACTTGTACCGCATTGTTATCTTCAATTTTGTTTTGTATTAAAGGAAAAATGTTATATCTAAAGTTCATTTACAGCGCAACTGTGAAGCATTGATGTTGCTTCAGAGAAATGGTTTACAAAAGAAAAATCCTTCTATTGCTGTAGTGGCTACATTATTTGGTGATAAAGAAGACATCAAGTGGATGGAAGATAATAACTTGATAGATCTAGCTGATACCAACCTGAATGGCATAGTTCTCAATGGAGATTTCGATGATTCACAGAAAAGTGCAATTTCACATGCTTTGAATAAAAAGCGGCCCATATTGATAATCCAAGGGCCGCCTGGTACTGGAAAAACAGGTCTGCTAAAGGAGCTTATTGTACTTGCTGTTCAGCAAGGTGAAAGGGTTCTTGTAACTGCACCTACTAATGCAGCTGTTGACAACATGGTTGAAAAACTCTCGAATGTTGGGATAAACATTGTTAGGGTAGGAAATCCAGCACGGATATCTTCAAGTGTTGCGTCCAAGTCTTTGGCTGAAATTGTAAACTCTAAACTTGCAAGTTTTAGAACAGATATTGAAAGGAAGAAGGCAGATTTAAGGAAAGACTTGAGACACTGTTTAAAGGATGATTCATTGGCTGCTGGCATACGCCAGCTTCTGAAGCAGCTTGGGAAGTCATTAAAAAAGAAAGAGAAGGAAACTGTGAAGGAAGTACTCTCAAATGCACAAGTTGTTCTTGCTACAAACACTGGAGCAGCTGATCCTTTAATTCGGAAGTTGGAGAAATTTGATCTAGTTGTTATTGATGAGGCGGGTCAGGCAATTGAACCAGCTTGCTGGATTCCAATATTGCAGGGACGCCGTTGTATTCTGGCAGGTGACCAATGCCAACTTGCTCCTGTGATTTTGTCTAGAAAAGCCTTGGAAGGTGGTCTTGGAGTGTCATTGCTGGAACGAGCTTCAACCTTGCATCAGGGGGCTCTAACCACAATGTTAACAATACAATACCGAATGAATGATGCAATAGCTAGTTGGGCTTCAAAGGAAATGTATGATGGAATGTTGAAGTCCTCACCAACAGTCTCTTCTCATCTTCTTGTCAACTCTCCATTTGTCAAGGTACCATACTCCAAGATTACTGTAGTGCGCTCTTGCATTCTTGTCTAGACATTCATGTTGGTGAAGGTCCTATAGTTATATTATATACTTCTAAGAAGATGATTCTGCTTTGTAAAAGATCTTCTGACTTGTCATTTTTTTACTAATGCCTTTCAAGTAACCCATACAAATTTGTAGAGATTTGTACACTAGTCTATTTTGATTACATTGTTGATAAATTTAATTCCAAAAATGAGTCCAAAGACTTCTAAGTGATGGATAGGTCTGTGAGAATCTTCTACTGGTAAACTTTTTTTTTTTAAAAAATAAATAAATATGTTATTATAATAATAATTATTTTAATAATGGTAAAAACCAAGTTAGCTTATTTATGTCAACTGATGGGCCTGTCTCTTCAAGATAATCGATTAACAAAATTTAGACCCATGGCTTCAAAGATATTGTTGGAAAATCTCGCTCCATAGCTCAGTGTGCTATTGCAACTAAAATGAACTATGTAATGGTCTTTAGAAAGTTTAATCTCTCTTTAGTCTTTGCTATTTTTTTTCCCTTCCGTCATTTTCCTATTCTACCTCTTGAATTTAGATGGCCTCGCCTGTATTTAAATATTTGTGAACAGTAGTCTCTTCCACTAAGATGGCCTTGTAACCCGGGTATCCTCCACACATATAAGAGCATGAATCTAGCCTTTGCTGCATCCGTTTGTTTTTTCTCTTTTTGCTGTCTTCATGAAGATTAGTGTGTATTTGTTTCTACACTCAAAGAAGTTATGTATTTCAATGCAGTATCCATCCTGGATATTTATCTTTTGTGTAGTTTTATATGGAGTCAATAATAACTATATATTTCTCTTATTGTATAATAAAATTCCACAAATGTCCAGGAACGTTACGGTCCAGGTTCTTTTACATCTTTATTCTTTTGAAAGCCTTGTCCGTGTGATACTTAGCAACTGTTAATCTACTTTGTATTGATGCAGCCAACATGGATAACTCAGTGCCCATTGCTGTTGCTTGACACTAGAATGCCATATGGTAGTTTGTCAGCTGGTTGTGAAGAGTACTTGGATCCAGCTGGTACAGGCTCATTATACAATGAAGGCGAGGCAGATATTGTCGTGCAGCATGTCTGCTCATTGATTTATTCTGGTAAACATTCTATATGTCAATACAGATAATATTATGCTTTAGTGCGTATTATAAGGAGCTTAGGGGACCAAATGATTGCGAACATAGAGGTTCGGTGAATGGAAGTTGGGGAAGTTGTATAGATTAGTTCTCTATGAACTTTCAAATTTTTAGGTGCCAAGAGAAAACAAAAAAGATAAATTATGTTTGATATTCTCTCTGATGTTAATTGGGGAGTGTTCCTTATCTGACACAGACAATAACCAAGTATAAAGGATTCACGTGTAGCAGCACTCAATCTAAATATTGTTGAATGACAACTATTTGTAGATTCAACTATAAAGAAAAGTGTTTTATGTACACAAAATCAGGTTCCTCTTTCACCCATATCCACGAATTGAGTGCCATGCCTTAGAGACCAATGAAAAACGTTACTTTATTCAGATCTTGAGCTAGGTTGGAAATGAAAGGCCAATTTAATTGGATCTTGAGCTAGGATCTTGAGCATGGATTTGGTCCTAGCCTTGTATTGGTATGCTTGAAGTCTTTTCTTTGTTTCCTCTCATGTACTTTGAGCATTAGACTCTTTTATTATATCAATGAATATTTTCGTTTCTGTTTCAAGAAAAAAAAAAAAAACGAAAGGCCAATATATACCTGGGATTTGTTGAGGAGTTAATAGAACGTGGAATTAACGAGGAGACTACCACATTCTTCTTTCCAGGCTTTATAAGGAGGAACAATCCAATATTATGGAGGGATGACCATTATATAGTTTCTCTAGACTCTTAACATTTAGATTTCATTTGAAACTAGAGTCTCAATCCCACCTTTTGCTTTCTTCACTCTGCCACCTTTCTAGAGTAACCTAGGCTGGGAAATAGTCCTCAAAATCAGCAATGGCAGATCATGAATTTCTAAGCTGACTTTAGTTGAGTGATTGTTGTTTGGATAAAAAGACTGGAAAAGTTCTTTGTAATTCTATAAGGCTCTTTGGATATTTAATTCTCATAGCTGCTCCTTCCATTACAAATCCAACGTATGCTTGAAATGGATGCTTGAAAATACATACTACTCAACGAGAGAATTCAAAAGCATCTAGAGGTGGAACAATGAATTTTGTGAGACCTGGTATGAAGATGCCATTGATCTAACTAACAAGGACAAGAAACCAATCAGTCTTTAGTTTAAATAGCTTCTAGAACTGCCAGGGTTTGACCTGGTGGTCTAACAGCCATGAAAATAATAAAGTTCTTAGAAGGGTTGGGTTAAAGGCATAGTGACCACTTATCTATGATTTAATATTCATCAAGTTTTCTGGAAAATCAGATATAGTGGGTTGGGCGGTTGTTTTGTGAGAATAGTTGATGCACACTCAAGCCTAGATTGAATGTACAGCAAAGAAAATAAAACAACAACAACAAAAAAAAAAAAAAAAAAAAAGAACAAATAGCATCCTCCTAGCTGTTGGACCAAGTAGTTCAATTTCCTTGAAAAATGGATACACAGAAGGGAAGGGTCATGAACAGTCTAGTTAATACTCTCAAACTTTTCATACGTGCTTTTTTAGATCTTTCAGCCTAAGCCTGAATTTTTCATAAGTTTCCGTACTTTCCTTTTTAGAAGATCTTTCAGCCTAAGCCTAGAATTTTTCATAAAATTCTTGAGGCTAAGCTTGGAAATCTTACATTATGGTATATTCTTTGTCATGACCTTTTTTTAATACATTTCGTGAGGAGTTAATAGAATAAGGTGCTCGATTTTATTAGATTTCAAGATTGCAGAGAGACAATTGACTATCGAGGACCTCTTTCTCCATTCGTCTTTTTAGAGAATGAACTTTTTTTGTGGCATACAGGGGTATGCTATTTTATGGGGTCTTTGGGGAAAGAAAACTGATAGAATCTTTAGGAGTTGGGAACTTGGGAGAGGTCTTCAAGTGATGTTTGGTCCATTATTAAATTGTATGTTTCTCCATGGGCTTTTGTGACTAAGTTAAGGCTTTCCCTAATTATTTCCTTAGTCTTTTTTTTACTTCTCTAAAGCCTTTTTGCAAGCTTGCACCCTTTTGTAGGCTTTCTTTTTTGTATGTCTATGTATTTTTTTTTCCCGATGGAAGTGTGGTTTTTCATTAAAAAAAATGTTGAAAACTATAAGGTACTTAAGTACCTTGGAGAACCACACCCCAAAAGCTAGCTATTGGTATGGGAGAGCCGAACCACGTAAGTACCACATTGGTCATCCAATACTACCTTGGTTCCTAACAATATCCCGGACGTCGGCTACTCTGGCGGTACTTCACTCGGCCACACCTGGTTAGAACCCTCCGCCGGTTCCATGCTGGAATGTCAACAATTGGCTCTGATATCATTGTTAGGTACTTAAACACCTTGGAAAACCACACCCCACAAGCTAGCTATCGGAGTGGGAGAGCCAAACCATTTAAGTACCACATTGGTCATCCTATTCTAACCAATGTGGGACAAAGGCATCCCATACTACCTTGGTTTCTAACAATGCCCCATCCCCAAAAATCTGACATCTTGGTGGCTACTCTGACGGTACTTCACTCAACCATAAATTTATGTATACAGCTTCCACTCGGGACCAATATCCATAATGTTTTTCATATATCTCAATTGAAAAAAAAAAATAGGAGAGCAGAGGATTGTATACCCATAATTCCTGAAGTTGAGGACTTTGAATTAATGTGCAACCGGAAATGCTGTTGGAAAAAAGATGGAATTCAAACATGGAAAAAGAAGAGGCTCTGATTAAATGGCAGGACCAACTGAAATCTGAGGCTACATGGGTTGAAATGAATACTTTGAAATTGCAGTTTCCTGACTTTTACCTTAAGGACTAGGTGAGTTTTGCAGAAGGGGGTATTGTAAGACCCCAAATCATTCACATGTACCAGAGAAGGGGCTTAAAGGGAAAAACAAATATGAAAGGAAAACAAATAGGAGGGCAGAGGGTTGTATACCCACAATTACCAAAGTTTTCAGAGGATGCTGAAATTAACGTGTAGCTGGAAATGTTGTTGGGAAAACGATGGAATTCAAACACGGAAAAAGAAGAGGCTCTGATTAAATGGCAGGACCAACCAAAGTCCGAGGCTACGTGGGTTGAAATGAATCCTTTGAAATCATAGTTTCCTGACTTTTACCTCGAGGACAAGGTGGGTTTCGCAGAAGAGGGTATTGTAAGACTCCAAATCATTCACACGTACCAGAGAAGGGGCAAAAAGGGAAAAACAATTATGAAAGGATAACTAATAGGAGGGCAGAGGGCTATATACCCACAATTATTGAAGTTGTCAGAGGATTTTGAAATTAATGTGCAATCGGAAATGATGAAGGGGGTATTGTAAGACCCCAAATCATTCACACGTACCAGAGAAGGGGCAAAAGGGGAAAAACAAATATGAAAGGATAACTAATAGGAAGGTAGAGGGCCGTATACCCACAATTACCGAAGTTGTCAGAGGACTTTGAAATTAACGTGCAATCGGAAATGATGCTGGAAAACAATGGAATTCAAAATGGAAAAAGAAGAGGCTCTGATTAAATGGCAAGATCAACCGAAGTCCGAGGCTACATTGGGTTAAAATGAATACATTAAAATTGCAGTTTCCTGACTCTTACCTTGAGGACAAGGTGAGTTTTGCAGAAAGGGGTATTGTAAAACCCCAGATCATTCACACATACCGGAAAAGGTGCAAAAGGGGGAAAACAAATAGGAAAGGAAAACTAATAGGATGGTAGAGGGTTGTATACCCACAATTATCGAAGTTGTCAGAGGATTTTGAAATTAACGTGCAACTGGAAATGTTGTTGGGAAATTGATGGAATTCAAACACGGAAAAAGAAGAGGCTCTGATTAAATGGCAGGACCAACCGAAGTCCGAGGCTACATGGGTTGAATTGAATACTTTGAAATCATAATTTCCTGACTTTTACCTTGAGGACAAGGTGAGTTTCGTAGAAGGGGGTATTATAAGACCCCAAATCATTCACACGTACTAGAGAAGGGGCAAAAGGGGAAAAACAAATATGAAAGGGACGTGAGGTATAGACTTGGAGGTTGCTATGTGTGGTGGGGACCAGCGGGTAGGGGTTAAGAGAGGTTTGTGATAATCCATTGGGGGTGTGATCATTTTGGAGTTTGCTGAAGCTTGTGGAGAGGGAGGTGCTCTCAGAACCTGCCTTTATCCTTTTCTTGATTTCTTTCTTTGTTCTTCATTTAATGTTCTCTGTTATATTTTGATTAATGAACTATATTGTAATTGCTGGTTGAACTCTTGGAATATCATAAACAGGGGAGTTGATCCCTGTTCTTGTCCTTTGTTGAGTATTTTCTGGGTCAGGAGGTCTTGGATACCGAACAAAAACACTTCTAGTCCTTGAACTTCACAATTTAGTCCTCAAACTTTTCTGTTTCAAGTTAGTCGCCATACTTTCATATTTCTAACAATTTATCATGAATTTGTTTTGTTAAATTTAATGAACTCGGTGATCAAATTTGTTTATAAACTATAAAGGATAAGTCATTACATAATAAAAATTGACACGTAAGTTTGAGAAGATTTTTCGCGATAGAAACTAAATTGACACAAATTTCAAAGTGTAGGAACTACATCGTACTAATCAAAGTTTTGGAACTAAATTATTACAAATTTAAAAGTACACGGACTAAATTGTTTCCAACTAAAGTTTAGAGACTAACTTATTACTTCTATGAAAGTTTAGGACCAAGTGTTTTTATAACCAAAGTTAAAAAGCATTTCAACTCTAATCAAATGGAGTTTTTAATTATCTATTTTTTTTATTGTTTCCCTTGGCTTTTCTTGTTTTAGTTTTGTCTTTCCCCTCGTTTTTGTTTGTATAACCTTTTTCATTAATAAAAACTTCATGAATTTGTTGCTTATCTTAAAAAATCTCCCATGCACTAAAGACTACAGAACAAAGACCACCAAGATTGATGTAGCGTAAAGTAATAAATGAGAGAAATTTCCAAAAATAAAATCAAAATCTTTATTAATGAATAAAAAATTATCAATACAAGAAGACAATCCCTCTGTTTATGGAGAATTGGAAAGCAAACTAATCATAATACTAATTAATCAAGAAACTAATCCTAATCCTAATCAATTAAGAATTTGACCAAGATACCTTAATTTATCTTAATCTTACTGCATCAAAGATCCTCAATTTTTTTCGAGGATAAATGACCAGAGTAATAAGGATGAGAACCATAAATCCCTAAGAACTGAATAAGTTCCCTTAAGCAAGGATCTGTTGAGTAATGATAAAAGTATCTGTAATCACCACACTAACTGACAGGTAATTCTCCTCCCATATTTGAAGGCCCGCAATCCTTGCATGATGGTTTGGTGTTCATGCAAGGATAATTTTAACTTCGGCTCCATATTTATCATTGCTTGTCTATTGGTTGTGGAATAGAGTGCACCATCTGAGATTTCACAACTTCACCCATCAACGCATACTTTTGGAAGCATTTGGATCATTAGATATAATTTTTTTATTTCTTGTTTTGATAGGAATTTATGGTGTTTAAATGGTTTTAATCGTTTTGTACTTCCACCTTGGATGAAGATGAGTTATTGACACTGCCTGTTCTAAATCTGGTCGCAGGTGTCAGTCCAAGAGCAATCGCAGTGCAATCTCCTTATGTTGCTCAAGTACAGCTATTGAGGAACAGGCTTGATGAAATTCCTGAAGCTGCTGGTATTGAGGTAGCAACTATTGATAGCTTCCAAGGCCGAGAGGCAGATGCAGTGATCATATCAATGGTAAGATACACATGATTCACATTTAGGAGCTTTGAAATTAAATTCAGCAGGTGAGTTTTGGAAGCCCCATTCTGGATAGGAAGGGGGCAGATAGAATTAATCGGACTTTGGAGCTGGGGGATCCTTTAGAAAAAAAAAAATCTATCTGCCCCCTTCCTATCTGAATTCTTTCAAGTTTTTCACAAAGGGATGCCCAATTTTCTACCTCCAAGTAAAAGAAAATAAAAGAAAAAAGAGCCTCTTCTAATCTCGAGATCCCAAGTCTGACGGTCCCATTTCGAACGATCTACTATATTGGCTTCTTTCTTTGTGGAAAGGGAGTGTATCTGGAAATTTCTCTTATAAAGGCCTTGAATCTGCCCAAACATCCTCTCAAGAAGGGGGTTTACTTCTATTTCCCACCATAAACTTCGTAAGCCTGAAAAACAACTCTTTGGTATTACTTTTACTAATGTCTACCCTGTCTTCCTCCAGCTTTTATTTAATCTGCTTGGTCATCCACGAACCACCCGTTTGAGCCCCAACCATAGATCGTTACAATCACTTTCCTCCACAAGAAATTTCTTTCTTGAGTGAATCTCCAACGTCATTTCATTAACAATGAAATATTTCTTTGAGAAAAGAAACCCATGCCAAGCCCATCCTAAACCAAAGGAAGCGAGGTCACCTTCCAATTAACCAAGTTGCTTCTCGGTTTATAGGTCTCATCACTCCAAACAAATCTCTCATTAACTATGGCTTGTAGTCTCAACCAATGTTCTAAAATGCTACAGAGGCAGCCTTGAGGCTTTTCCTCTTCAAGAGGCGAGGCATAAGCCTCAAGGTGGTATGAGGCATAAGCCTCAAATAGTGAATTAAAAACATTTTTACAAAACCTAAATTGGTATAACCAAGTACTGTTAAACATGATAGTGATATAAAAATGTAAAAAGAAGCTTCACCCCCAAAATTTTCACTTAATAAAAAATTCTAAAAGGACATCTTCATCATTACTATTACTATTATTATCATTATTAGAAGGATTAATTTATACTATAAATTTCTGCTTCAACATTCTTAAGGTCGCAATAGTAAAAGTAGTCCTAGTTCAAATTGTCGCAACTCAAACCTTAATATTTTTGAAGAATTAGGCATATCACTAATATTTTTCTAATCACTGGGAAAGGCATAGGATTTTAAGCCTCAATGCCTTTTCACAAAGGCGCAAGCCTCTTTTGTGAGAGGCATAAGTCTCTTATGGCAACAAAGGCGTAAGTCTCAATGCTAAAACTTAGAGCCTTGCCTCAAGGTCGATAGCTTTTTAAAACATTGGTCTCAACATGACTTTGAGAAAGAAAAAAGGTAGATAGGAAGGCTGTGCAATACAGCTTGAATTATGAAGTTAATTTGCCACCTTTAGAATGGAGAAGACCCTGCCATTCGTCTAATTTTGCCCTTTAGCTTATCAAGCAATTGCTTCCAAAAGGCACATCTCCTTTGATTCCTCCCAAGAGGAAAGACAAGATAAAGTGGAAGAGTGTCCACTTTACACCCAAAATTATAGCCTTCTCTATCACCTTGTCAACATTATGATAGAACCCAAATATTTTGAGATATAATCGGTAACTAAAATACAAGATAAACCAAATTATTCAAGGCACTTTGGACCCTCTCAATCTTGAGGTCATACTCAAGCCCTAATTCACTCACCAAAATATTGCCTAACCTTCTCATTCCCCTCCCCTTTTGTTTATAACCAAGGAGTATGACAAACTCTCTAACTATTTACTAATATACCCTTAATATCCCTCTAACACCCAAATACCATTCCTAACACATTAATGCCAACATTTTTTTTAGATAAGAAACAGAAGATATATTATGCACAGAACGGCTCAAAAAATACAGCCTAAAGGCGGGCAAGAGGGAAGAGGGAACCCCCTCCCTTAATGCCAATCACACTCCCATCCCTTAATGCTAATCACACTCCTGTCCTAGTTAGTCACATGGGTCCAGCATTATATTTTCTCTTAACTAATTTCCCCATTTCTTATCCTCCTAATTCTATTTCATAGCAATTCTAAAAAATCCTTGCTGCACTTTCTTGGATCTTATCTAAAGAAGGCTTATCTGTTAATCCATGATTAGATCATGTTCCTTTAAAAACTTTCTTTCCCTTGCTGCACCAGTCAAGAAGTTCCAAAAGTAGGTTATGATGGAAGTTTGCTGGAATGATGATAGGGTGTGATTTTGGGATGACTATTGGCTTCTTCCATCTCCTTTGTGCATAGAGCTACCAAAATTTTATGCCGTTACTTGATCTAAACGATGTACTATTAGAGACTGCTGGGGGAAAAAAGCGAAGGGTCTCAACCGGAACTTGAATAAAAGTGAGAAGAATTGTTAGCTCTAACTGTGAAGCTAATGGATATTTGTTTGATCGGTATATTGTAAGGAGGCTTCTCCACATTTGCAGGATTGTTCTGTCATGTCATTCTTTATATAAAATTATATTTATGGAAAAAAAGCTGTCTTGATTTTGATGTTTATGAAAGGATTACATGTAGCATTCAAGATGTCAATACTACTTTTAGAGTGGAAAGTTTATACGACGTTCTTTGCTTATTTTATCAGGTAAGGTCCAACAATCTTGGTGCTGTTGGATTCTTGGGAGACAGTCGGCGGATGAATGTGGCCATAACAAGGGCAAGAAAACATGTAGCACTGGTCTGCGATAGCTCGACGATATGTCAAAACACATTCTTGGCGAGGCTATTACGTCATATACGTTATTTTGGAAGAGTGAAACATGCAGAACCAGGTAATTTTGGAGGATCCGGTCTTGGAATGAATCCAATGTTGCCATCCATTAATTAGAGCATTGTGTGGCCGTTGAAGTTTGCTTTCAAGCCAAGGAAAGATACATTGTGTTCATACTTGATTGTTGTCCTCTTCATCCTCAGTTCCCATGTACAGCATTCCTTTTGCCTTAGAAAAGAAAACCAGCCAAAACTATTGTGCATTGATAACTTGTATATAAATTTTGAGATTATAATGACAAATTTATATAGAATCATTGAAGTTTGGGGAGTTTAACCCCATGTTGTATTCAGAAATGGGACATAACATTGATCAAAGAGGTTGTTTTATTTTATATAGGATTGGATTACTTTGGGTGCTAAGTAATTCAATCAAATGTTTTGATAGTTGTAGGAATAATGTTGGCATGTTTGGGAGTGAGTTTAGGGAAAAAAAGAAAATGATTTGCTTAAGGTGATCTATGAAAATTGATCTATACTCTTTGAAAATACTCCCCTCTCATCGACCTCTAACCCTCATCCTATAACCTTCTATCAGCATGCTTTCTCCCGACGACTTCGATAAGCACGAGGATTGAGAATATCTTGAATACAGATGATGGCCACAAGAAAATTGACAATTAGATAGTTGTACAATTAAAATTTCCTAAAAGCTCGAAATTGCCCTTAAATTAAAAAACCCTAAAAGCTTAAATTTGTTGTTTCTTTAGCTTGTCGTTTTCACTTTCTCCCTTGTGCGGTGGCTACTCCTCGGTGGCCATGGCTTTGAACGGCGAATAAGGCTGGCGACACTTTGATCGGCGACTAAGACCGGTGTCTAAGATCGAAGCTTAAGAGTGACGATTATGACCAAAGACCAAGAACGGCGACTAAGACTTGTGACCCTTCAACCATCGTAAGGAACTTAAACCTTTATTTGGATTTAGGAGAAAATTTCTAACATTTGGATTATTTACTGGTTTGACTGATTTTTGCTTTGATTTTTGTTGATTTGCTTAGGTCTTCTCATTATCTAAATTTATCTTGGCTTCCAAAATACAAGAGTTGAGTTCCTTTTGTTTTGATTCTTGAGAATACTGTTGTTGGTTGGTTTTATTTTGCAAAAACAGAAGTTGCTTTGCATTTATATGCTCCACATTCACATTTAGGTGTTGTTTTGTGTCTTCTAAGACTCACACCTATCTTCCAACATAAAACTTGCGACCACACCAAAAACTTGCCAATAGCCCATTCTAACTCATTATGACACATATTTATATGTTTTAAGTGATGTAAATATGCATTTTAGGTGATATAGGGAGTTTGCTGGGTATTTTTATTTTTATTTTTTTATTTTTTTATTTTTTATTTATCTTGCATAACTATCTCGCTTGCAACTATGTTCCGACATCCAAACTTGGAACACATAATCCCAATGCAATTTTATATCTACTTTAGGTGATTTAGATTGGGTAGAACATGTTTTTGGGAGTTGGGAAAGGCCACTAAAGACTGATCTATCGTGGGATTTCCATATGCATTGTAGGTATGTTAAATATATTACTAATATTTTTATATTCAAAACTTCAAAAAAATTATTTGTGTTATTACTCTCTATAATAGGTTTGAGCGTATAAGTCCATATCAACCATATGCAGTTGTCTTGCAAACAAAATAAATTCCAATGCCATCCCTCGCATGCTTAGGTGGTCTTGTGACAAGTCATCCTCATCTCATTTTATACACGACCAAGTTTTTGACTCAACTAAGGTAAGCAAATATTACTGTTTATATTAATTTACTATGTTTCTTGTACTTACCTTCTCCTTTTTTATCTAGTTGAAAATTAAAATGCTTCTTGACATGACACAAGATGAGAAGATTTCAATGGGTGGAACTCCATCCTTTGAGTTTGATGTTATTAAGGGTGAGACACCTCTACCTCATACCCGCTAATGAAGCGAAAACAAAAGTCGAAATAAAAAATGAAAAAGTCTGTTAAGAACCTTGAGGATTGTGTCATAATGGTCTAGAAGGAACTTAAGGAACTGAAACTGATACTATCGACCATAATAAAACAACTTGGAATAGAAAAACAGGTATGTGATTCTTAGAAAAACAGAAGTAGTTAACATTATTATTTTTAACTACTAAATCATGTTGATACTCAGCAGGCCAACGAAGAAAAAGTTCCAGAATTTGACGACTTGATGAAGAATGATATGCAAAATGAGCATAAGGATGTTCAAGATCACGATGTGGACACAATGAGTACACCTTCTTGGTTGAAGATGCTGAAGGAAAATCACAGTGAAGTTCAAAATGAGGTGGAACAACCATCACGATCTTGGACAGTGAAGTTCAAATTGAGGTCGAACAAAAACTGTGGTTTGATTAAAGCAACTGCTTCTGACCTTGATTGCCTTATGTTAGTACCTCAGTTAAGTGTCATATGGATTCAGGCGTAACAGAGATTGCACCTTCATCATGTATATGTCCATATGTCTGTCCCGCATGTAAAAGCATGCAAGTGTTTACATCTGTACTCCAGGCCGAAGACTTCAAAAGATAATTCCCAATGTGATCTAGTCATTTACAATCAGATGCATGAATACCAAAAAGTGAATTAGACATACTTAAAGTTTGGATATCACACAAACATACAGACAATGAGTTATGAGACACGATTATGTCACAGGTGGTTGACAAACAAGGTGTTACTATACTTATTATTATTATTATTATTATTTTATGATGGCAGTTAATTGATTTTGACAATAATGACAAATGTATTTTGTTCGCATTTAGCATTTGGATGCTCTGTTTTTATTTATTCGCTTAAAGATTAAGGCGACTAAACTTTCTTGTGCAAATAACTTTCACAACTATAAACACAGTGTTCATGGTTTGTACATTCACACTACTAATATATACCCCATTAATTGGTAGTTAGACCGGTTTATTATTAATATATTTATGCGTGTTTGCAATGACAGTTAGTTGCAAAATGCCCCTATATCAACAATGTCTCGAGGAGAAGCGTACATTTGACTGGCACGAAGAATGTCGGTTGGTTGATTATGTGATTGGGGCGAAGGTAGATTTTAAGGATGCTTGGATGTTGATTATATGGATTCACCATTCAATATCCATCAAAATCATTGGGTTTTATAATGTTTGGATTTACTTAATTGTCAAATCAAGTTTTTTTCCTTTCAACTTTTGGCTAGCTGAGACATATTTAACTCTGCCTTCTCCTTTCTGATCTTCTGTTAAAATATTTGTTTGTTGTAGGATGTCATACGATTCACTATTCATCTCAACTGGCTCCCATGCAGAAGTATCGTCTTTTAAATCATATGATTCCAATATAGTTGGAGTGGCCCCTATCATGTTATCGCACAAACCAACTTGAACTTCATTCTAATGCATCCATTGCAATTGGAACATTTAAGTTATGTACTTGGTTGCTCCTAGATATTGAATTATAACCCGTATTGAAATCTTTCTTACTTTCACCTTGATTGCTCCTAGGTTCAAATGAGAGGTACGTGCATAGTTATTGTATCTTTTTCTTTAGAATAATTAGAAAAATTTAGAGGAAAATGTGTTAAGTTGATATGAAATTCATAACAAATAATTCTACTATGTGTTCATATGTTTACAAAACTCATAATCTTGGAAATTATAAAATTGGTCATTGTTGAACGTAGGATTTGAATGAAATGAAGTAAAAATGGCCAAAGAAGCAAAAGCTGCAACCTTGAACACATAGAAGAGATCAATCTAGAGATAGAACATTGTGGCTAAAAACACTTAGAGGTGAAGTTTATTACTTTATGAGTTTATAGCATGAATGCATGACTTATGCACCTTAGGAAAATGTTAGTGGACCTTTCTCAAACCCTATCAGTTATTGATATTTTCTCTATTTTTAATGCGTGTTGCTTCATATAGTGATTGTAATTGTCATCACACATTCACCATCATTCGACGCATCACCATTCACACACTCATCATCATCCACTCCACCATACCTGTAAGCGATTCATTAGTTAGAAAACAATATTTTTCATTGCATAATTGAAAATAGTAAATTGCATTAAGATCAAACAATCATTTCATCGCACTTTAGTTGTATATCCTTATGTTCGACCTCGGACCTCTTTGAGACTACTATGTTTAGACTTTCACCCGGATCTACATAGGAAAACATTGCTTTAAAGTAAACTATTCATCTCATTTAGGATTCAAAGCACGATATAAGGCTATCATTCATCGCACCATTCAAGAGCACAAAAAATTTTGGCGCCGTTGTCGAGGACTATGATAACTGATTTGTGCTAAAATTTTTGTTTTCGATTTTCCTAGGATCTCGATTTTAGGTTTATTGCATCCTTTTCTGAAAAGTGGTGCAAAAAATTATATGAGTAAAGGCACAACACCTAAACCAGTATATGACCCTGAGATCGAACAGACTTTCTATAGACGCATAACAACAAACTGGAAGAGATAACAGAGAAACAAAGCTCAGTAATGGGAGATCAACAAAACAACCCTATAGCACCAAATGTGATCAACAACGTGGTGAATAGCGCATTGGCACCTTCCAGTCCCATACTTCTTTCAAATGATCGCAACCGACCAATCAGACATTAAACTTCACCTAACCTATATGACTTTTCACTAGGCATCGTGTGACCATTAGTTGAAGATACCTAATTTAAAATGAAATCAATAATGCTGCAGATGATCCAAATAATCAGATAGTTTGGAGGTGCCTTAAAGAGCTTCATTGGAATTTGCAACATTTTTGTGATTCCAAATGTCACAACTGATCAAATTCGATTGTTCTTGTTTCCATTCCCTCTGAAAGATGAAGCAAAACAATGGGTATATGTATTAGACCCAAGCAAAATCACTTCATGGGAATAGATGGTGGCTAAATTCATGAATAAGTTCTTCCATCCAATGGAAAATGCAAAGAGGCGAAGAGACATCGCCAATTTTCAACAAAAGGATCGAGAAACTTTGAGTGATACTTAGAAGAGATTCAAGAAATTAGTTAAATGGTGCTCGCATAACAGTTTGTCGGATTGCATACAAATTCAAATATTTTATTATGGACTTATAGAAGCATCACAGACCACAGTTGACTTTGGGCGAAAGGTGGCTTGCAACAAAAGACATACACTAAGGCAAAGGCCATCTTGGACCTACTTTCACAAAACCATGAAGATTGGGAAGACAATGGGTTCGGATCACGGTCAAGTTCAACAAGGGGAAACAATTCGAGAACGGATAATGACATTATCGCAGCACTACAAACGTAAGTGACTACAATGATTAAACTCTCTAAGATATGTCAATGAACAAAGATGGTGCAAAGAATGGTAATCAATTAGGCTCTATGAATCAAGTAACTGGCCTAGAATGCATGGTATACAGTGAACCACACACTTTTGAGATGTGCCCTCATAACCCATAATCCATATACTTCTTTAAGAACAACCCGTTCTCGAATACTTACAATCCAGGCTGAAGAAACCACCCAAATTACTCTTGAGGGAGGAGGGAATCAACAGCCACATGCGAAACAACATGGCAATTAGAATATGAATAGAAGTGGACCAACTAGGTTCCACCAAGGACAACAGAGACACCAACAAATGTGAAGTTCATCACAATAGCCATCAACTTCATCATCCCTATTGGAGAGTCTACTCAAAGAGTACATATAAAAGAACAAAGCTCTACTACAAAGTCAGGCATCATTGATAAGGTATCTAAAACTCTAAATGGGTTAACTTGTAGGGAAACTGAAAAATAGACCACAAGGAACTTTACCAAGCAATAGAGAAGTACCGCGCTATGCGGGGAACTCAGGTAAGAAGAAATGTCACGTGATGACATAGAGAAGTGCCAAGCCATTAATGGAGAATTCTAAAAGAAACAACTCACCAATCAGATCAACAACTGAGAAGATTAACGATTTTTTCTGACCAATAACCCAATAATCAACCAATACAGAATTCGAAAGTGCATAACTCGATGCAAGAAAGCCAAGAAAGTGAGCACAAAGAATCATCTGCAAATGCTTCAACCTTAAGTACATCAGCAGAGATGTGATCACCCCTATCCATAGAGGTTGAAGAAAAAGGATGACAAAAGCGAATTTCAGCACTTCTTAGATGTTTTAAAACAATTGCATATCAACAATCCGTTGGTAGAAGCATTAGAACAGATGCCGCCATATGTGATTTTTTTTAAAGATATACTCTTTAGGAAAAGAAGGATTGAAGGATTTGAGATAATGACTTTGACATAGGAATGTAACGCCATAATCTTGAGAGTTTCATCATTCCTTGCTCCATTTGAGGCATTGACATAGGGAAAGCCTTATGTGATCTGGAGGCCAACATAAATTTGATGCCCCTATCCGTCTTCAAGAAGTTAGAAATTGGAGAAGTAAGTCCAACTATAGTGACATTGCAAATGGCAGATCATTCTTTAGCACACCCTGAAGGAATTAAAGATGTATTGGTGAAAGTTGATAAATTTATCTTGCCCACAGACTTCATAATCTTGGATTATGAAGCAAATCGAGACGTGCCCATCATTTTGGGCAAACAATTCCTATCCATTGGGCAGATGTAGATTGACGTACATAAGGGCGAAATAACAATGAGGGTAAATAGACAAAAGGTAAAATTCGACATCCTTAAGGCATTAGAATACCTGGATGAAATAGACACATGTTAAGAAATTGAAGCAGAAGAAGATTGGCCATGTGAAAATGATCTTGAGAGTGATATTGAAGATGAAGAAAGTGAAGTGGACATACAACTCCTAACACATGTTATGCGATGAAAATAATTCAGAGGAACTTTGAGCCTCTAGACTTAGGTGACTGAGAGAGTAAGGTTAAACCTTCACTCGAGCAGCCTCCTGCATTGGAAATGAAAATTCTTCCCGCTCATTTAAAATATGTTTTTCTCGATGAAGGAGAAATTTTGCCTGTTATTGTCTCAGCTACGCTTACTCCAGATAACAAAGAAGCTCTTCTGAAAGTTTTGAAGAAATACATCTAGTCCATCAGATGTACTTTCGCAGACATAAGGGAATCGACCCTTCATCTTGCATGCACAAGGTAAGGCTCAAAGAAGAAAAAGAGGGCTCAATTAAATATTAGCGTAGACCTAACACTATGATAAAGGAAGTGATGAAAAAGGACATAATCAAGGGGTTGAACGTGAGAATAATCTTCCCCATTTTTTAAAATAAATGGTGAGTCCAGTCTAGTGTGTGCCAAAGAAAGAAGGAATTATTGTGATCTCAAATCAAAACAATGAATTGATACCCACTTGAACTGTCACTGGGTGGAGAATATGCATGGATTACAAGAAACTGAATGCATCAACCAAGAATGGCCATTTTCCATTACCATTTATTGATCAGATGCTTGACAGACTAGCAGGAAATAACATTTTTTATTTCTTGAATGGATATTCGGGATATAACCAAATAATGATAGCACTGGAAGACCAAGAAAAATAACATTCACATGCCCCTATGGAACATTCGCCTTTCGATGCATGCCCTTTGGGCTGTGCAATGCGTTTGGAACCAAACGTGCATGATGACCATTTTTCTGAATGGAGGAATCAGTTGAGATATTCATGGATCATTTCTCAGTACTGGAAAACCTACTAGTTCTACCTAGCTAACCTCTAGCTAGTACTATGAAGGTGTGAAGATACCAACTTCATACTCAATTAGGAAAAATGCCATTTTATGATAAATGATGGGATTGTACTCGGGCACAAGGTATCTAAATATAGCTTAAAGGTTGATAAAGTCAAAATTGAAGCCGTGGAAAAATCAACTTCTCCAACAAATGTGAAAACATTGAAAAGTTTCCTAGGTCATGAAGGCTTCTATCGCAGATTCGTTAAGGACTTTTAAAGATAGTGTGCCTGCTGAGCATGTTACTTGAAGTAAATAGATCCTTTGTTTTTTTACGATAACTGTTTACAAGACGTTGAAACATTGAAGCAAACATTAATCACAACACCTATCTTAATCGCACTTGATTAGTTACTTCCTTTCGAATTAATGTGTGATGCAAGTGATTGTGTGATGGGTGTTGCTCTAATTCAGCGCAAAGATAAAATTATTCACCCCATTGCATATGTCAACAAAACTCTCAATAAAGCATAAGAAAAATTACACAACCACTAAAATTTTTCTGTAGTAAAGTTCAGAGCCTACTTATTCGGGTCAAAATACATCATTCATACCAACCACTCTACGATCAAATACTTAATGACTAAGAAAGATGAAAAACCCCGACTGATCAGATGAATTTTGTTACTAGAGGAGTTTTATATGGAGGTTGTAGATAGAAAGGGAACTGAGAACAAAGTAGCTAGAGATGTCCAGGAGGCGGGGCGGCGGCCGTCCCCGCGAATTTCCCTGTTGGGAACGAGGCAGGGTTCCCCGAAAAGTTTTTCGGTCATCATTTTTTTCTAACAATTTTTTTTTTAAAATTTCAATTAAATATATATTTTTAACAATTCTTTAAACATATCCAATATAATTTTCATTTAAATAAAATATTATCGATTTTGGTAACAAAAACAATAGTACACATTCAATTTAAAAAGATATAATTACAATGCTAAATTCTCATAATTTTTACAAATTAAAATTTAACAATTAAAATATCATGTCTTAAATATTACATCTAAAGAATTAAAGTAATAAAGTCTTAACGTAAATAATTAAAACCTCCATAACTATCCTAACAAAGTCGACAATATATATATATATATATATATACATATATATTATGAATGTATAATTTATATACAAAAGTCGAAGTGGGGTGGGGACATAGGGCGGGGTTGGGGAATATATTTCTCTCCCCGTCCCCGAATTGCAAATGGGGAAAAAAATCCCCACTCCCTCCCCCATTCCCTGTGTATTCGAGGATTCGCCACCCCGTTCGGGGCAGGTCCCTGGTTTTTTTGGACATCTCTAAAAGTAGCTAATCATTTATCCCGTCTTGAGAATACTGAAGTTGATCGCATGCAACCAAAAGTCAACGCATGCTTTCCTAATGAAACAGTGTTGAAGATTGATGACTTTACACCATGGTATGCGGATAGTAAATTTGTTGGTTTGTTAACAATTTCTTAAAGAGTATAATGTGCAACAGAAAAAGAAGCTGATGCACGAGTATAAATTCTATTACTGGGATGAGCTTCATCTATACAAGCGAGACCCTGACCATATCTTCAGGCAGTGTTCTTGAGACTTCATACTACTGCATGCTATTCTAATGTCATGAATCGCCTTTTGGAGGCCACTTTAGAGGGGAACGAACGACTGTGAAGGTCCTTTATTGTGGGTATTACTGGCCCACATTGTTCAAGGATGCCAGAGAATTTGTGATGAAATGCGACAGTTGCCAACACATCGATAATATCTCAAGGAGAAATGAAATGCCACTGACTGCAACCTTGGAAGTTGAGCCATTTGACATATGAGACATAGACTCATGGGCCCATTCCTACCTTTATAAGGCCATAGCTACATTCTGGTTGTCGTGGATTATGTGTCAAAATGGGTTGAATAAATCTCCCGTGCCACCAATGATGCGAAGACTATATCTAAATTTCTTCAAAAGCACATCTTGATGCGCTTTGGCACCCCCCAGCCATAAGAGATGAAGGTACGCACTTCATTAATCGTATCATCAAAAAATTACTGATAAAGTATAGTGAACATCACAGAGTGGGGATGACATATCACTGGTAGACAAATGAGCAAACTAAAATTTCCAATTGCAAGATCAATACTATTCTTGAGAAAGTTGTCAATACAACGCACAAGGACTGGGCATAGAAGTTAGATAAAGCACTTTGGGCCTACCGATCCGCATATAAGACACCTATTGGGATGTTTTCTTATGCATTGATATTTGGAAAAGCCTGTCATTTTCCATTAGAGCTGGAGCATAAAGCACATTGGGCCACCAAAAAGATGAACATTTATCTAAATGTTATTGGATAGTGAGGAAATTGCAATTGAATGTACTAGACGTATAGAGATTTCAAGCTTATGAAAATGAAAAATATACAAAAAAAGAACAAAACATTGGCATGATCAATGCATCAGTAAGAAAAATTTCTTTTGTAGGTTTAAAAGTTCTTCTATTTAACTCCTAATTACATTTCTTTTCAGGAAAATCGAAATCAAGATGGTCAGGACCTTTTGTTATCAAATAAATCTTCCTTATGAAGCCATTGAACTGACAAACGAAAATTGCACAAATGCCTCCAAAGTGGCCTCCAAAAGGTGATTCATGACATTAGGATCGTATGTGGTAGTAAGCAATCTCAGGAACACACTGTCTGAAGATGTGATTAGGTCCGCGCTTGTATAAATGAGGTTCATCCCAGTAATAGAATTTGACTCGTGCATCAACTTCTTTTTCTATTACGCATTATACTCTTTAGGAAATTGTATGCATACCAAGAAATTTACTATGTCCATATACCATATGTGAAGTCATCAATCTTTAATACCATTTCATCAGGAAAGCATGTGTTGACTTTTGGTTGCATGGGATCAACTTCAGTATTCTCAAGTCGGGATAAATGATCAGCTATTTTGTTATCAATTCCCTTTCTATCTATAATCTTCATATAAAACTCCTATAGTAACAAAATCCATTTGATCAATTGAGGTTTTTCATCACTCTTAATCATCAAGTATTTGATCGTAGAGTGGTCGGTATGAATGATGACTTTTAACCTCAATAGATAGACTCTAAGCTTTTCTACAGCAAACACTATTGCCAACAATTCTTTCTCAATGGTTGTATAATTTTCTTGTGCTTCATTGATAGTTTTGCTTGCATATGCAATGGAGTGAAGAATTTTATCTTTTTGATGAACTAGAGCAACACCTATTGCCTAGTCATTTACACCACACATTAATTCAAAGGAAGACCAATCAAGTGCAATTAAGATAAGTGTTATGGCTAATGTTTGCTTCATTGTTTCAAATGCCTGTAAGCAGTTGTCGTAAAAAAGGAAGGGTCTATTTACTTCAAGTGGACATGTTATCTTTGAAAGGTCCTTAACAAATCTACGATAGAAGCCGATGTGACCTAGGGAACTTCTCGATGTCTTTACATTTGTTAGAGGAGGTAATATTTCCACAACTTCAATTTTGGCTTTATCAACTTCTAAGTCATATCTAGATACTTTGTGCCCAAGCACAATCCTTTCATTTACCATAAGATGACATTTTTCCCGATTCAATACTAAGTTGGTGTCTTCACACCTTCGTGTACTAGCTTGAGGTTAGCTAGGCAGAACTTGTAGGATTTTTCAAATACTGAGAATCATCCATGAATATCTCAACTGATTCCTCCAGACAGTAAAAAAAAATGGTCATCATACACCTTTGAGAGGTGCTAGGTGCATTGCACAACCCAAAGGGCATGCGCCGAAAAGCGAATGTCTCATAGAGGCATGTGAATGTCATTTTTTCTTGGTCTTTTGGTGCTATCATTATCTATTATATCCTGAGTATTCATCCAAGAAACAAAAGAAGTCATTTCTTGCTAGTCTGTCAAGCATCTAATCAATAAATGGTAATGGAAAATGGTCCTTCTTGGTTGATGCATTCAGTTTCCTGTAATCCATGCATATTCTCCACTCGGTGACAGTTCGAGTGGGTACCAATTCATTGTTTTAATTTGGGGTCACAGTCATTCCTCCTTTTTTTGACACACACTAGACTGGAATCACTCATTTACTATCAGAAATGGGGAAGATTATTCCCCTATCCAACCACTTGGATATTTCCTTTTTCACCATTTCCTTCATTGTAGGGTTAAGTCTGCGCTGATGTTCAATTGAGACTTTTTTCCTTCTTCGAGCCTTAACTTGTGCATGCAATATGAAAGGTTGATTCCCCTAGAGTCCATCCGATGGCTCAATATTTCTTCAAAACTTTCATAAAGGCTTCTTCATTTTCTGGAGTAAGCGTAGCTAAGATAGTAATAGATAAAGTTTCTCTTTCACCGAGAAAGGCATATTTTAAATGAACGGGAAGAGTTTTCATTTCAAATGCAAGAGGCTGATTCAGCGAAGGGTTACCTTTACTCTCTCGGTCACCTAAGTCTAGAGGCACAAAGTTCCTTTGAATTACTTTCGCCACATAACATGTGTCAGGGAGCTATATGTCTACTTCAGTTTCTTCATCTTCAATATCACCTTCAAGATTTGTTTCACATGGCCAATCGTCTTTTGCATCAATTGCTTGACATGCATTCATTTCATTCGAGTATTCCAATGCCTTGATGATGTTGAATTTTACCTCTTGTCCATTTACCCTCATTATTATTTCACCCTTATGTACGCCAATATGTGTCCGTCCGATGAATAGGAATGTTCTACCCAAAATGATGGGCACATCTCGATCTGCTTCATAATCCAAGATTATGAAGTCTACGGGTAAGATAAATTTATCAACTTTCACCAGTACATCTTCAATTATTCCTTCAGAGTGCGCTAGAGAACGATCTGCCATTTGCAATGTCATTGTAGTTGGCCTTAATTCTCCAATTCCTAACTTCTTGAAGATGGATAGGAGCATCAAACTTATCTTAACCCCCATATCACATAGGGATTTCCTTATGTCAACACCTCCAATAGAGCAAGGAATGGTGAAACTCCCAGGATCTTTCATCTTTGCTGGGATGTTCTTTTGTATTATGTCCCTACATTTTTTGTGTCAAAGCCACTGTCTCAAATCCTCTAATCTTCATTTTCCTAACTTCTTGAAGATGGATAGGAGCATCAAACTTATCTTAGCCCCCATATCACATAGGGATTTCCTTATGTCAACACCTCCAATGGAGCAAGGAATTGTGAAACTCCTAGGATCTTTCATTTTTACTGGGATGTTCTCTTGTATTATGTCCCTACATTTTTTGTGTCAAAGCTACTGTCTCAAATCTTCCAATCCTTCTTTTCCTAGAGAGTATATCTTTAAAAAATTTCACATATGACAGCATCTGTTCCAACGCTTCTACTAACGAAATGTTGATATGCAACTGTTTTAAAACATCTAAAAAGCGTCGAAATTGGCTTTCGTCATTCTTTTTCTTTAACCTCTATGGATAGAGGGTGATTGCATCTCTGTTGATGCATTTGAGGTTGAAGCATTCACGAATGATTTTTTGCGCTTGCATTTTTGGCTTTCTTGCATCAAGTTGTGTGCTTTCGAATTCTATATTGGTTGATTATTAGGTTTTTGGTCCAAAAAATCATTAATCTCCTCAGTATTTGATCTGATTGGTGAGGTGATTCTTCTGGAATTCTCCATTAATGGGTTCCCACTTTTTAATTCACTAAGTGACATTGCTCCTTATTTGAGTTCCTCACTTGAGGTACTTCTCTATTGCTTGGTAAGGTTCCTTATGGTCTATTTTTCAGTTCCCTTGCAAATTGACCCACTTAGAGTTCTAAATTCCTCATAGATGATGCCTAACTTTATAGTAGGGTTTTCTTCTTTTGTATGTACTCTTTGAGTAGACTCTCCAATAGGGACAATGAAGTTGATTGTTGCTGCAATGAATTGGCATTTGTTGGTGTCTCTGTTATCCTTGGTGGAACCTAGGTGGTCCACTTCTATTCATATTCTGATTGCCATGTTGGTCCCCATATGGCTGTTGATTCCCTCCAAGAGAAATTTGGGTAGTTTCACTAGCCTGGATTGTAAGTATTCGAGAATGGGTTATTGTTGATGAAACATACAGATTGTGAGTTATGCGGGTATATCTCAAAAGCGTGTCACTGCATGCCATGCATTCTAGACAAGTTACTTGATTCACAAAGGCTAACTAATTGCCATTCTCTGCGTGATCTCTGTTCAATGACATAGCTTGCAGTAGTTTCGTCATTGTAGCTACTTCCGTTTATAGTGTTGAGATGTATCATTATATGTCCATGAATTGTTTCCCCTTTTTGAACTTAACCATGGTCCAAACCAATTTTCCTCCCAATCTTCATGATTTGTGAAATTCTGTCCAAGATGGTCTTTGCCTCAGTGTATGTCTTTTGTAGCAAGCCATGTTTCGCCTTAAAGTCAGTTGCATTCTGTGATGCTTATGTAAGTTCATCATAAAAGATTTCCATTTATGCACAATTCGGCAAATTGTTATTCTGGTTGTTTTGAACTAATTTCTCGAATATTTTCCAAGCTGTTGGATTTTAAGCCCTAAAACTCATAGATAGTAAATGTAATTAATTGACTGTAATCAACAATGAGTTATCGATGTTATTTTAATAAATGTTATTGGTTGTGTTGTATCTATTTTGTCTTAATAACCCTAAATTCAATAAACTAACATCCAAGGCTATCTTAGGAATCCTGAACAGTATGTGGAGACATAAATAGATCAATGTTCAAGATACAACCTTAAGGGTCTATAATATAGGGATAAGGTTGGGTACCTTATCCTAATGGAACTATGGATACGACCCACCTTGTATTTGATACAAATGCAATGGTCCAACGTGTTCGTGTAGGTGACATGCGAGTGGGGATATCCTATGCAACGAGTTTGCATAAGATCGGACCACGAAATAGTAACCACTAGATGTAACACTACTGACTAGATATGTTTCATTTTCAATAGGATGACCTAGGCAACTTAGCCTTCATCCAGAGTGTGTTATGAACTCCTGTTCACGAGAGATTGTCCTTTGATTTATATGGGTGAGAGTGACTAGTTCACCGACTCAATAAGCCTACCTTTTTTAGGATAAAATCGAGTGGGAAGTTGGAAACATAATAATACAAGATGAAATTCACTCATTCCCAACTTTAGAGTAAGTATATGGGTGTTCCCTTAAGTAGTGTCTCCAAGACTTGAACAAAGAGCCTTACCCTCTCACTGGTCCGAGAGCGGTTTCTGTTTAATGGTTGGACCATGAACAAGTTGTTTATTAGAGGAGCACTAGTACTTAAGGATATAGAGATAATCCAAGGGTAAAATGGTAATTTGACCCAATTGGTGTTACGAACACTCATGAAGAACCAACTTGCTATCATTGATCTATATCCATGGACACAAAAATATATCTACAGTGAGAAGAGTGTAGTTGTGGGACTTTAGTGTAGTATACCCATAGTTAACATTGGTTAATGAGTTTAACTAATTAATCTCATATTGTTGGAGCGTCTGATCCATAGGTTCATCAAGTTCCCTTGTTAGCTCACTAAAGGATATTAATGAGGAATGATTTAAATTGTTCAAATCCATTGAGGAAATAGTATATTGATTTGATTAATATATAATTAATTATAGATGTGATCTATAATTCAAACTATGTATGAGAGATATATTTGAATGATATTCAAATATTAGATTTATAAGAATTGGATTCCTAAAGAGATGTATACATATAAATATATATTTATTTGTTGATTAACTCTATATTAAATATGATTTAATATAGTTACTTAATTGATTAAGAAATAATAGAGAGGTGGAAACATATAAACATGTGATGTTTATATTTTAATTAATTCACTATATATTAAATTAGATTATATGTGGTTATTTAATTAATTGGCATCAAGGATAAAAAAGAAAATACATGGAGAAGGGGTAAACCCTTCTCCATGTAAATTTATCTTATTAGCCCAAGATTTGATTCTGGTGAAAATCATACCATAATCTCCATAAATTAATTCCTTTCTACACTTTGTCTACACTTTGTCTACCTTGTCCTCTTCTAGGGATTGGATACCACTTATCCAACTCTAGAAATCTTAGAAAATAACAAGGTTATTCTTGTGGTAATGTAGGTAATCGTTGAGAAGACGTTCGTGCAAAGAACCAGAGGAATTTTGAGGAGCTTGGGAGTCTACAAAGGTAAGAACCGTTCATCCCTTTGTTTCTCCTTTCATAAAGCATGCTGTAAGATTTAATTTATGTTGTTTATCCTATTTCGTTTCTGTTTAAGCTTGCTATTTTGTTTCATTTATAATGGAAAAACCAAATGCAAGACGATCCTAACGCTTCTTCTCAGAATTCGATCCCTTCAATTGGTATCATGCATTTTCTTTCATATTTTGGAAATAAAAATAGAAAGATGGGTTTATAATCTGCATTTTGAATGAAGGTTTGCAATATTGGGTGTTTACATTTTTTTGACACTTAGTTTGACATTTTAATCGGATTAAAATGTAAAGCCCATTTTTTTTTGGACATTCATGTCTTTCTATCGAGTCTACAAGTCTATGTCAATCGAGGAGCAAGAGTTATTGAAGAGATCAGTGAGAAAATGGAGGTTTTTGATCTAAATTCGAGGCAAAACGAAGCAAAATAAAGCATTCTGGACTGCAGTGTCGCAACGCTGCTATCAAAGTGTTGTGACGCTAGAGGCCAGGGGAGACAGACAATCATCCACGACATTGCAATGCATTGAACTTCACACGTGCGCGAGGAGTCTGATGGTCATGGGTCGAACCTCCATTCTATGTTTGCAGCAGTTTTTCTTGATTTTGTGTAATTTTATTTATTTATATTAATTAAATTAATATAAATTAGTTAAATTGATTTAATTAACTTTTTAGGGTTCCAAAATTTGATCCAATATTTTATGTTTTAATTTATTATGCATTGGAGGATTTTTTTAATAAAAAAAATAAGGACAAATATAAGGTAGATTGAAAACTATTTTCTATTATGGAAAAAAAAAAAATTGAAATTGGGGTAAAAGGAAAAGTATTTTCAAATCGGCTAGTGAACCCATGTACGCAGTAAACGATTTGGGTATTTCCACCCAATTTCTTCTTCACAAATCATTGACCAATTTCCTTTCTCTTTAATCTTCACCGTGGCTCCAACTCCAACATCCCCAAAAATGGCGTTTCATTCATCTTCCAATATTTCAAACACCATCTTCCCAATCTTCCCTTTTTTGCCTTCAGCAATGGCCTTCTTCCATACGGCGCGTCATTTAAAACTCTATTGATTTTGTTTTGTTGATGTTGGAGTTTTGAATTTTTTTTTCCATGCACATTATTTAGCCACATCAGCAATGGTCTTCAACAATGTCCAATACTCCATCTGGAATCCCATCTAATTTTAGCTTCCAAACTATTGATTCTCTTCACCAACATCAAAATCAAATTCCTCTCCTACAATTTTGTTTCTGTCATCATCCCCATGATTTGGGAATTTAGGGCTTGAACTGATGGAATTTTTTTCCCTAAAAGTTTGGGATTGACAGCAAGCCTTCGGTGGCTTTGTGTGTGTGTATTCTTTGAGAAAACAGAGTATTGCCAAAATCTTTTTGCTTACATTAGTTATTCTAAAAGGGGATTTGTAGGAGTTTGGATCGACAATTTACGCTTTCAAATTGTTAAGCTTAACAACTAGTTTTTCACAGTGGATTTTATTTGAGGAAACATAGTATTGCTGAATATGTTCTTCCAATGTTCAGCGATTTTTTGCCAACTCATGGATGTGGGTTATGATTAAGCTACCGTATTTTTGGAAATAGTGTCGAATGTACCTTATATTTGTCCTTATTTTTTTAAACTACATTATTTATAAACAAAATCATGCTTTGGATATATGTTTAAATTAATGTTTGAATTTATATTACATAACGTATGTCATATAGATTCAAAATCTCACCTTAGGATAAACATAATGCATCATGACTAAATTTAAGTGTTCTATTTTATGGATGCATGATTAAATTAGCATGTTCATGCATCATAATATAAGTGTTATATTATTTTGTTGCATGATTAATTAAGCATGGTCATGCATCATACATTGTTATAAATATTATAATATATGGTAGAATGATGAATATGTATGTTTAATTTTCATGGATGACAAATATAAATGTTATATTTTTCTTCCAATGAAAATGAATCTTGCATTGAGCATGACACTACTTAGATAAATATAATTGTTATATTCGATTTACGTCATTAGATACAAATTATAGGTTCTAATATGGCGTTAAAATATAAGTGTTATATGTTTAATGAGATAGATTAAAATCTATAAAAGAGTTGTAGGCGAACATAGGTCCAATTTTTTTTAAAATGATTTAAAATTAATTCACCTAGACTTATGTTGAAAGTATTTCTAATAAGATCAGAAATAGGTTAATCTTTTAATTTGTTTTAATAGGATTAAAATGAATTCCATTAAAAGATTACATTTATAAAAATATTTGCCCTAAAGAACTTTTATGTAAGGAACGTTCTGTCTAGACGGAAATGGAACACGTCCACTTGGAAACTAACCTGGAAGGTAAATTGGACAAATATTTTATAAGCATGCAATAGATGATTGATTTTATTAAAGAATTTAATAAATGAAATCAAGTATTGTTAAAACATTCAATATAAATGTTATATTAAGAAAATTAAGGACCAAGATAGATTTATTAGCTGGGGTTTAAGTAAGTATAATAAAACCCTAAAAAATTAGTAGAATATTTTAGTGGGAGAAAAATGGTATATGAGATATATCAATTTTTAGCTCTCACATCCCTAAGAGTTCACACAGTGAGATTCATGCTCAGCTTCGTGTCATATGAATACGAGTTATTATGGTATTAGTAATGAATCCTTGACTGAATAATTGTAGCTAAAAACTATATGAATACGAGTTATTATAGTACTAGTAATTAGCTGCGATTGTCTTAATTCAGGAGAAGGGTAGCTGATCACTCTTCAGTAGCTATTGCTCTAAACCATTGAAGTATCGTTGCAAAAAATACATCAAAGTTTAATTAGGGTTCTTTGATTAATTGTTTTTGCTAATTGATTGGATACTTGTCTTTGTAATGGGTTAAGACAAATATAACTAATACGACCAATTTTTCTTTATTCGTTTCAGCATGTCATCCACAATCATTTCCTTGCTTAAGAATGAAAAATTAATCAGAGAAAATTATGCGATGTGGAAATATAACTTAAATATGATTCTAGTTATAGATGATTTACAGTTCATCTTAACGGAGGAATGTCCTCCAATCCCCGCTCGTAATGCATCCCAAGCATTAAATGATGCTTATGACTGCTGAACTAAGATCAATGACAAGGCTTGAGTCTACATCTTGGCAAGTCCATCTGATATTCTTACCAAGAAACAGGAGGCCATAATCATTGCACGTTAGATCATGGAATCCCTCCAGGAGATGTTTGACAAACCGTCTTCTCAGATCTGGCACGAGACCCTAAAGTACGTCTATAACGTGCACTGAAGGAAAACCAACCAGTTAGGGAACATGTTCTTGATCAGATGGTCTACTTCAATGTCGTCGAGACGAATAGTGTAGTCATCGATGAGCAGAGTCAGGTATCCTTTATTTTAGAATATCTTCTGAAGAGTTTTCTTCAATTTCGCAGCAATACAATTATGAATAAAATAGAGTACACCATAACTACCCTCCTGAATGAGTTACAAACTTATCAGTCTCTTATGAAAAGTAAAGGACCAAGAGAAGGAGAGATGTTGTCAATTTCAAGAAGTTCCACAAGGGTTCATCATCTAGAACTACGTCTATTTCATTATCTTCTGGTTCTAAGAAGATCCAGAAAAAGAAATGAGGGAAGGGGAAGGCTCCCGCTGTTAGGAAAGGCAAGGGTGAGGCCAAGGTGGCTAACAAAGGCAAATGCATCTACTGCAATATGGATGGTCACTGGAAACACAATTGCCCCAAGTACCTTGCCGAGAAGAAGAAAGAGAAAGAAGGTAAATCTGATTTACTGGTCCTAGAAACTTGTTTAGTGGAAAATGACCATAATGTCTGGATACTTGATTCAGGAGCCACTAATCACGTTTGTTCTTCTTTACAGGGAATTAGTTCCTTCCAATAGCTTAAGGAGGATGAAATAACGCTCAAGGTTGGAACGTGAGATGCCATTTCAAGTCTGCAGTGGGAGCTGTAAAATTGTTTTTTTTGGGAATACATACCTGTTTTTGGAAAACTTGTATATATTCCAAAAATTAAGAGGAACCTTGTATCTATTTCTTATTTAATTAAACAATCATATTCTGCAATCATTTTTTGTTTCTTTTTCAATTAATGAATCATTCATTAAGAAAAATGGTGTCACGATTTGTTCAGCTAAACTAGAAGACAACTTACACTTATTAAGACCAACTGAATCAAAAGTACTTTTAAATCATGAGATGTTTAAAACTGCAAATACTCAGACTAAAAGGAAAAAAAATTCTCCAAGTAACAATAATACATATCTTTGGCATTTGAGATTAGGTCACATAAATCATGAAAGGATCGAGAGACTGGTAAAGATTGGACTTCGAAGATGATTCATTACCTCCATGTGAATCTTGTCTTGAATGAAAAGTGACTAAAAGACCTTTTAGTGGAAAAGGTTATAGAGCCAAAGAGCCCTTAGAGCTCATACATTCAGATCCTTGTGGTCCAATGAATGTAAAAGCTCGAGGAATATACAAATACTTCATCTCTTTCATAGATGATTATTCGAGGTATGATTACTTATACCTAATGGGACAAAAGTTTGAAGCCTTTGAAAAGTACAAAGAGTACAAGGCTGAAGTTGAAAATCTGTTAAGTAAAACAATTAAAACATTTCGATCTGATTGGGGTGGAGAGTACATAGATTTAGAATTCCAAGACTATATGATAAAACATGGAATTCAATCCCAACTCTTAGCACCTGGTACACCTCAGCAGAACGGTGTATCAGAAAGGAGAAATAGAACCTTGTTAGACATGGTTCTTCTATGATAAGCTATGCTCAATTGCCTAGCTCGTTTTCAGTGTATGCAGTAGAGACTGCAGTTCACATCTTGAAGAATGTTCCCTCGAAAAGTGTTTCTGAAATGTCTTTTGAGTTATGGAGGGGGCGTAAATTGAGTTTACATTACTTCAGAATATGGGGTTGTCCTGCACATGTGCTAGTGACAAATCCTAAAAAGTTGGAATCTCGTTCAAGGTTATGTCAACTTGTTGGTTACCCTAAGAAAACAATAGGTGGTCTATTCTACAATCTTCAAGAAAGCAAGGTGTTTATATCGACAAATGCTATATTCTTAAAGGAAGATCACATGGGACATTATAAACCAAGGGGCAAATTAGTATTAAATGAAGCTACTGAAGAATCAATAAGGGTTGTTGATGCAGCTGGTTCTTCATCAAGAGTTAATGAAGAAGCCAACACTTCAGGTCAGTCTTGTCCTTCTCAACCGTTGAGAGTACCTCGATGCAGTGGGAGGGTTATATCACATCTTGACCGTTACTTGGCATTAAGGATCCATTGTTCTATAAACATGCAATGAATGATATAGACAAGGACCAATGAGTCAAAGTCATGGACCTTGAAATGGAGTCTATGTACTTCAATTCATTATGGGAACGTGTAGATCTACTTGAAGGGGTTAAACCCATAGGGTGTAAATAGATCTATAAAAGAAAGAGAGATGTTGCTAGGGAGGTACAGACCTTCAAAGCTAGACTTGTAGCAAAGGGTTATACCTAGAAAGAAGGGGTTGATTATAAGGAAACTTTTTCCTCTGTTACTATGCTTAAGTTTATAAGAATCCTCTTATCCATAGCCACGTATTATGACTATGAGATATGACAAGATGGATATTAAGACTACCTTTCTGAATGACAATCTTGAAGAGAATATCTTTATGTTTCAACCCAAGGGTTTTGTAGCCCAAGGTCAGAGAAAAAAGCTTTGCAAGCTGAATCGATCCATTTATGAGTTGAAGCAGGCGTCCAGATCTTAGAACATTAGATTTGATACTGCGATCAAATCTTTTTCTTTTGATCAAAATGTTGATAAACTTTGTGGTACAAGAAAATCATCAATGGTAAAGTAGCTTTCATAATACTTTATGTGGACGATATCCTACTCATTGGAAATGATGTAGGGTACCTTACTAATATTAAAAATTGGTTGGCAGCTTAATTTCAAATGAAAGATTTGGGAGAGACAATATGTACTTGAGATCCAAATTATTAGGGATCACAAGAATAAAACGTTGGCTTTGTCTCAAACAACTTATATCGATAAAATGTTGACTTGATATTTGATGTATAAATCTAAGAAGGATTTGTTATCTTTCAGGCACGGGCTTCACTTAGGAACAGTGTCCTAAGACACCTCAATAAGTTAAGGATATGAGACGTATTCCCTATGCCTCAGCGATAGGCAGCTTAATGTATGTTATGCTCTACACTAGGCCAGACATTTGTTATGCAATAGGAATAGTCAATAGGTATCAGTTCAACCCAGGGTTAGACCATTAGACAACGGTTAAGAATATCCTCAAGTATCTTAGGAAAATGAGGGACTACAAGATAGTATATCGATCTAAGGATTTGATTTTTATGGGATACAACCACTCTGATTTTCAAATTGATAAAGATTCAGGAAATCCACGTCAAGATCAATATTTACCCTGAACAAGGGAGTTGTAATATCACGTAGCATCAAGCATGGATGCATTGTAGACTCCACAACGGAGGCGAAATATGTAGCTGCTTGTGAAGCAGCAAAGAAAACGGTTTGGCTCAGGAAGTTTCTAAGTAATTTAGAAGTGGTTCCAAACATGGACTTGGCTATCACCTTATACTGTGACAACAGTGGGACAATAGCCAACTTTAAAGAACCTCGTAGCCATAAATGAGGAAAACATATTGAAAGGAAGTATCATTTGATATGGAAGATTGTGTAATGAGGAGATGTGATCGCCACAAAGATCGCTTCGGAGCACAACATTGTTGATTCATTTACAAAGGTTCTCTTGGCTCAAGAGTTCGAGAGTCATCTAGAGAGTCTAGTTCTGTGAGACATGTACACTTTGTAATCTAAGGCAAGTGGAAGATGTGTAATGGGTATATGAATACCTTAGTTTATTGTATTTATTTACCATTCCTGTTGCTTCGGATAGTGATACTATGTACATCCCACTGACTAAAGTTTTAGTTCAAGTAAAAGTTTGTTGGGTTTTATGCCCTAAAACTCGTAGATAGCAAATGTAATTAATTGACCGTCATCAACAAAGAGTTATCGATGTTATTTTATAAATGTTATTGATTGTATTGTATTCTATTTTGTCTTAATAATCCTAAATCCAATAAACTAAAATACAAGGCTTTCTTATGAGTCTTGAACAGTATGTGGAGACATACAGGGATCAACGTTCAAGATTCAGCCTAAAGGGTCTATAGTATAGAGATAAGGTTGGGTATTTTATCCTGGTGCCTATGGATACGACCCACTTTGTATTTGATACAAACGTAATGATTCAACACGTTTGTGTAGATGACATGCAAGTAGGGGCATCCTATGTAATGAGTTTGCATAAGACGAAATTACGAAATAGTAGCCATAAGATGTAACCCAGTTGACTAGTTAGGTTCTATTTCAATAGGATGACCTAGGCAACTTAGTCTTAATCCTTCGTGTATTACTCATGTTCACGAAGAATTTTCCTTTGATTTGTATGGGTGAGAGTGACCAGTTCACCGACTCAATAAGCCTACCATTTTGGGGACAAGATCGAGTAGGGAGCTGGAAACATGATAATACAAGATAGAATTCACTCCTTTCTGACTTTAGGGTAAATAGATGAGTGTTCTCTTAAGTGGTGTCTCCAGGACTTGCACAAAGGGCCCTACCCTTTCATTGGCCTAAGAGAAATTTCTGTTTAATGGTTGGACCATAAACACATTGTTCATTAGAGGAGCATTGGTATTTAAGGATATAGAGGTAACCCAAAGGTAAAACGGTAATTTGACTCAACTGGTGTTATGAACACTCGTGAAGGACTAACTTGCTGTTATTGGTCTATATCGGTGGACATAGAAATATATATATAGTGAGAATAGTGCAGTTGTGGGTTTTAGTGGAATGTACCCACAATTAACGAATATTGATCAATTTGGTTAATGAGTTTAGCCAATTAATCTCATATCGTTGAAGCTTTTGATCTGTAAGTCCACCAGGTTCCCTTGTTAGCTCACGAAAGGTTATTAATGAGGAATGATTTAGATTGTTCAAATCAATTAAGGAAATTGTATATTGATGTGATTAATATATAATTAATTATAGATGTGATCTATAATTCAAAATATGTAAAAAAATATATATTTGAATGAGATTCAAATATTAGATTTATATGAATTGAATTCCTAAAGAGATGTATATATATAAGTATGTGCTATTTATATGTTGATTAACTATATATTAAATATGATTTAATATAGTTATTTAATTGATTAATGGTTAATTAATTGATTAATAAATGATAGAGATGTGGAAATATATAAACTTGTGATGTTTATATATTAGTTAATTAACTATATATTAAATTAGATTTAATATGTGGTTATTTAATTAATGTGCCAATTAATTAAATAAGGGGTTAATTAATTGACATCAAGGATAAAAAGGGAAATACTTAGAGAATGGGTAGTGGGGGTTAGGGTATGATTTTCACCAAAATCAAATCTTGCCCTAAATGGGCTAATAAGATAACTTTATATGGAGAAGGGGTTAATAAGATAACTTTATAAGGAGAAGGGTCTCTTTTCCATATAAAGTTATCTTATTAGCCCATTTAGGGCAAGATTTGATTTTGGTGAAAATTATACCCTAGCCTCCACAAATTAATTCCTCTCTACACTTTCTCTGCAATCTCTCTACCTTTTCCTCTTCCAAGGGTTAGAGATCACTCATCCAACTCTTGAAATACTTGAAAATAACAAGGTTATTCTTGTGCTAGTGTCGATGATCGTTGAAGAGACGTTCGTGTGAAGAACAAGAGGAACTTCGAGGAGCTTGAGTGTCTACACAGGTAAGAACCATTCATCCCTTTGTTTCTCCCTTCATAAATCATGTTGTAAAATTTAATGTATGTTGTTTATCCTATTTCGTTTCTGTTTAAGCTTGTTGTTTTGTTTCATTTAAAATGGAAAAATTGAATGCAAGACGGTCTTAACACTTCCGCTCAAGATTTGATCCCTTCACAAGCATCACTCAAGGTTTCCCGATCCCTTTGTTGAAAGTTTGTGATGTCTCTTTGCCTTTTTACATTTTCCATAGGAGGGAAGAACTTCTTAATGAATTTAGCCACCATTTGTTCCCATGAGGTGATTTCACTCTGTTCAATTCATGCTCCCATTGTCTTGCTTCATCTTTTAGAGTGAATGCAAACAAGAACAATCGAATTTCCTCAGCTGTGACATTTGGAATCACAAAAATGTTGCAAATCCTAATGATACTCTTTAAGTGGGCATGATGATCTTTTCCTAGCACGCCTCCAAACTGTCCGACTGTTTGGATCATCTGCAACATTATTGATTTCATTTCAAATCTGGTACCTTCAGTTAATGGTCGCATGATGACTGGTGAAAAGTCATATAGGTTAGGTGAAGCATAATCTTTGACCGTTCTATTATGATCATTTGTAAGAAGTATGGGACTGGCAAGCACCGATGTGTTATTCAACACGTTGTTGCCTTTGTTGTTGATCACATTTGGTGCTACAGGGTTGTTTTGTTGATCTCCCATTACTCGAGCCTTATTTCTCTGTCGCCTCTTCCAGTTTGTTCTTATGCGTCTATGGAAATTCTGTTCAATCTCAGGATCATACACTCATTCAGTGTTGTGTCTTCACTCATATAATGTTTTGCACCATTTCTCAAACAAGGATGCAATACACCTAAAATCAAGATCCTGCTAAAATCGAAAAATAAAAATTTTAGATCAAATAGTTATCGTAGTCTTCAGCAACGACGCCAAATACTTGTTGCGCTTTTGAATAGTGCAATGAATGATAGTCTTATGACATGCTTTGAATCCTAAATGAGATGAATAGTTTACTTTAAACACAATTTTTTCCTATTTAGATCCAAGTGAAAGTTTAAACAGAGTAGTCTCGGTGAGGTATGTGGTCTAACACAGAGACATACAACTAAAGTGTGATGAAATGATTGTTTGATCCTACCGCAGTTTGTTGTTTTCAATTCGATGAAAATGTTGTTTTTTAACTAATGAATCACTTACAAGTAGTGGAGTGGATGATGATGAGTGTGTGAACGATGATGCGTTGAATGATGATCAGTGTGTGATGACAACTACCTTCACTATATTAAGTCGCGTGCATTGAAAATTGAGAAAATATCAATAAATAGACAGGATTTGAGAAAGGTCCACTAACATTTTCCTAAGCAGTGCATAAGTCATGTGTTCATGCTATAAACTTATAAAGTAATGAACTTCACCTCTCATTGTTTTTTGCCACAATATCCTATCTTTTAGATGAATGTGTTGAGTTTAGATTGCAACAGGTTAACTTTATCTCTAAAGCCACTCCTTTCCTTGTTTAACGAGGTCACATACTCTCTCAAGCAATTGATTGTTTCTACCTAGACCAATCTCTTGATTTGATCTCAGTAACTCAATATGTATGCATTAAACAAGATGAATGCCTACTTATGCACAACTTAGTGAAAATACTAGTTTATCTTTCTCGACCCATTAAGAATCTAGTCGCTTATGCTTACAAAAAGAGATATGGATTGATAGAATATGGAAGAAATTGTATTCATATTAAGAATAAAGAAATTTTCAATCTCTACAACTTAATACATAATGAAGATGCAAAGAAAAGTGTAATGAAAAACAAGAAATGAAAATGGCAAGCCACATGTCACAATTTCTTGTTCCCTTTGGCTCTAATGATGGCCGCTTCAATGTAGTTGCAACAATAATAGTGGTCTCTCTTTTCCTTTTCCAGAGAATAAAACTAAGCTCTCACTCAGAGCTTCGGCCAATTTCTTAGTAAGAAGTCTGAGTTGATCTCATACTTAGACAAATCTTCAATGGGCTATTTATAAGCGTAAAAAGAAGGTTTCTTGTCTCTCTCTAATGATGTGTCGACACCTTACATTTAATTTCATGCTCTGCTGCATCAACTACTCGCATTACAGAGTCATTGGCTTTGTTGTGAATGTCTTAAGTTAGCTATGAACTTGCATCTTGATGTGACGTCTACCGCCTAAGCGTCTGTCGTTTTCTCTCTTCATGTTTCATCTCATCGAGTGGTTTTCTGCGTTACAAAGTTGGGCACTGGATTGATCTCTTCTATGCGTTCAAGGTTGCAGCTTCTGCTTCCTTGGGTATTTTTACTCCATTTCATTCAAATCTTAAGTTCAACAATGACCAATTTTATAATTTCCAAGATCATGAGTTTTGTAAACATATGAATTCAGAGTAGTATTATTTCTTATGAATTTCATATCAACTCAATGCATTTTTCTCTAAATTTTCCTAATTATTCTAAAGAAAAAGATATAATAACTTGTATTTCTACAAGTTATCACACATAAAGCTTCGGCCAATTTCTTGGTAAGAAATCTGAGCTAATCTCATTCTCCACCTAAAACCCGCCATTGCCACCACTCCTTCAAGCTTCTTTTGAAGAATTTTGAGTGAGAGCTTAGTTTTCTTCTCTGAAAAATGAGAAGAGAGACCACCATCATCATTGCAACCAGTTAGAGCCAAATGGAACAAGAAATTGTGACTTATGGCTTGGAATTTTCATTTCTTGTTTTTCATTACATTTTTCTTGGCATCTTCATTTTGTATTAAGTTGTAGAGATTGAAAATTTTTTTATTCTTAATATAAATACAATTTCTTCCATATTCTATCCATATCTATCTCTTTTCGTAAGCATGAGCGACTAAATTCTTAATAGGTTGAGAAAGATAAACTAGCATTTTTATTAAGTTGTGCATAAGTAGGTATTCATCTTGTCTAATGCATACATAGAGAGTTGATGAGATCAAATCGAGAGATTGGTCTAGGTAGAAACAATCAATTGCTTGAGAGAGTACATTATTGTGGAACTCGTTAAACAAGGAAAGAGGTGACTTTAGAGATAAAGTTAATTTGTTGCAATCAAAACTCATCACATGCATCCTAGAGATAGGACATTGTGGCTAAAAACACTAAGAGATGAAGTTCATTACTTTATGAGTTTATAGCATGATCGCATGACTTATGCACTGCTTAAGAAAATGTTAGTGGACCTTTCTCAAACCCTGTCAACTTATTGATATTTTCTCCATTTTCAACGCAAGCTGCTTCATATAGTGATTGTAATTGTCATTGCACATTCTCCATCATTCGAGCATCACCATTCACACACTCATCATCATCCACTCCACCATACTTGTAAGTGATTCCTTAGTTAGGAAACAATATTTTGAACGCATAATTGAAAACAACTCACTGTGTTAAGATCAAACAATCGTTCCATTGCATTTTAGTCGTATGTCTCTGTGTTCGACTTCAGACTTCATTGAGGCTACTCTGTTTAGACTTGCACTTAGTCTAAACAGGAAAATATTGCGTTTAAAGTAAACTATTAATCTCATTTAAGATTCAAAGCATGACATAAGACTATCATTCATCGCACCATTCAACCGTGCAACAAGTTTTTGGACCTCCAATGGGTTTTCACTAAGAATATAAAACTTCAAATAACTATCATTGCTTAACACAAGTGGAGGAGCTTTATTTTCAAATTTATCTCATATATGCACCTTATATTTATATCAAACTTCGTCGAGTTAACTTCTGCAAGAGCATACAGTTCGCTCAGTAAATCTTTATGTGTTATTTCTTTACTTGCGGCAATACCTTTTAATAGGGATGAGCAAACCAAACCGAAAAACCAATCTAATAGACCAAAACTAACCAAATCGATGTTGGACAGACGATTTTTTTAAAAATTCGATTGGCGTCGGTTTTTAATATTAAAAAACTGAAGGTTGATGGTCAGATGCTTTGATCGATGTCTTCTCGACCAACACCCACCGATATATAAGTTATCTACATAAAAACACCTTAATTGTTGTGCAAATGTTTGAATTAAAAGTCTCCATCAAGTCTTGATTGGCATGAACCAAAACTAAAACACTTAGGTCACGTTTACCAAACCATAATTTAATGTAATCGTAATGAAGTTTCATTGATGGATCAATTGCAATGAACTTGAATCGCAAAAGTAATTTGATTTTGATCATATGTTCCTAAAAACGTTTACCAAACCATAATTTGATATAATCGTAATGAAGTTTCATTGATGGATCAATTGCAATGAGCTTGAATCGCAAAAATAATTTGATTTTGATCACATGTACCTAAAATTATGAATTTTGTCAAATTTATTGTTACAATTACCTCTACCTCTACCTCTGAGGATCAAATAGTAACGATAACAATAATGGTAACAGTAAAGATGTCAAAATTGATAATTTTTTAGTTGTAATAGTAACAATAATGGTAGCCGTAACGATAACTATAACGAGTAACGATATGGCGTAATTCTCAGGCGCAATCAGATTAAGTACTATTTATTCATCAATCCGATTGCGTTATTTCACTACAAATTTAGATGTAGAACCCATGTGTCAGGACAAATGCAGAATACAAGTAACTAATACCAAAAATAATTAAATGGGATCCACTTTTTTTATTCCTATTGATCTATTATGTTTTCAGTGGGATAAACATGGCCCTGTATTTTCCATTATTACCTTGATTCCCATAAAATTTCTATCTATCAATATAAAAAATTACCAAATAATGATTTCATCTCTCTCATGTGTTTTCATAATTAATTTGTAATCAAAGTTTTCTCCCATATTCTATTTCCATCATTTCACTTCTCTTTTTCTTCTCTCCCACCATTATCAACATTCTCTCCCAAAACATTTCTATTTCTTTCTTCTCTCTCATTTCTCTGCTTCTCCTCTTCTTCTTCTCATTTATTTTCTACATCTCTCTCCATTCTTTTAGTTTTTCTGGTCGCTTTTTCGTACCTTCTTTTATCCTCTTTTTACCTCTTCTTCTCAATTCCATTTTTATTTACCCCTCTCTTCCTTTTTTGTTCTCTTTTTTCCATTTTTTATTTAGCTCGATAATGTTACGAAAACCAACCGTAACTGACCAATCGTTCGTGTGGTCGGCCGTTTGGCATCTTCACGTGTGGTCGGCCCAACATAGATCTACAGAACTCCCTAAAATGTGTAGAATCAACCTAAATCACCTAAGACAAGTATATAATTAATTTGGGAGTGGACATAAAAAAACTAAAATAACTCCATGAAACATGTATAGAACCACCTTAAATTAGGGGCGTAAGAAACCGACCCGAACTCAGGTCGGTTTTTGTATTATATAAACATAAACATAACCGAACCAAACCGTCGCTGGTTCAATCGACCCATTAATAAATAGCTTAGTGTTGCCTTCACATTCCCATTGTAGTCGTTCTTTTGCTTCTCCACCTCTCTCTCCTCTATCCTTGCTTCGTTCAATCGTTTTTTCTATCATTCTTTTCCTATTTTATCTCTCTTTTATAGTTTTTTCCCACTTTGATTTTCCTTTCTATAAACCCTTAATTCCCTCCATACCCAGTTCTTTGCTTTGAGATTTTAGAGTATTTTCTGTTCATTTTTAATTTTTTATATATCATTTGTTCAGACTCTTTCTAAATCTTATTTTTACTATCGTATTTCGTATGGTTTTTTTGTTTGTTCTTGTTGGCTTTTATTTGTAGATCTGTGTTGGGTTTCCCTTTTTTGTTGATTTGGATCTGTGTTGTGTTTAATACCGAGTTGACCCGACCCACCGTTGTAGGACTTTTTCGGGTCGGGTTGGGCTTCTATCCGTGCAGAACTGACACGGGTCGAGTTGAGTCGGTTGGCAAAGAAATCCCACCCGACCCGACCCAATTTCAACCCAACCTTAAATCGTATATAATTGATTTGGGAGTGGACATTTGAAGTTTGGAAAATATAATATGTTTGCTATATGTTGCAAAAAAAATTTAAAAAAATAAAAAAATAAAATAACTCCCTAAAATATGTGTAAAATCACCTTAAATTGCCTAAAACAAGTATATAATTGATTTGAGATTGGACATTTGAAGTTTAGGAGATGCAATATGTTTGCCAGATGTTGTGAGATAAAAAAAATAGCTAAAATAACTCCCTAAAACATGTGTAAAACATCTTAAATCATATATAACAAGAATATAATTGATTCGAGATTAGACATTTGAAGTTTAGAAGATGCAATATGTTTACGAGATGTTGCGAGATTAAAAAAACTAAAATAATTCCCTAAAACATGTGTAAAACCACTTTGAATCATCTAAAATAAGTATATAATTGATTTAAGATCGGATATTTGAAGTTTAGAAGATACAATATGTTTATAAGATGTTGAGAGTGAAAAAGGTTAACAAAAACTTGCTAAAATATTTGTAAAATTACCCTAAATCTATAAAATTAATTTTGGAATATACATTTCAAGTTTGGATGTCTTACCAAGAAGAGAAAAACATTAACCTAACTCAATCCAACATCAACATAATCCAACATCAACATAAGAATAAGAGTGAAAAATAAAAAAGAATGTGTAACAAAAAAAAAAAATAAGAAAAACTTACCACAAATATGAGAGAATGTTAAAGAGTGGCTAAAATCTTAGGGCATGAAAAGGAGTTTGAGGAAAAAGAAGTTGGAGAAAAGTTAGAAGTTGGAGAAAAAAGAGAGAAAAGGTAGGAGAAAAGACTAAAGTAACCTTTTTTTTTACGTAATTTTTTTCATTTAAGGGCAATTTTGACCTTTCACACAAAAAATCCTAAAAGTCTTTAGCCCCCTAAATAATGTCATATTTTTTACCATTCCCCTTTACTTAATTTAAAATTAAAAAAAAAGTCCAACTTTTCAAATTATGAATAAATTTGTCTCTAGGTTATATAGTACAATTAAATTCTCTAGGTTTAAGAAATAGTTCAATTTAATCTATGAATTAAACCATCCTCATTAAATAGATAATGGATGCACTAGCACGATAATTTTTTTTAAAAAAAAAAAACAGAATAATTTAAAAAGTAAATTATAAAAACCACCCCCACAATATGGTGGTACTTGCAATTACACTCTCAAACTTTTAATTATAAAAATTGAATCTTTAAATTTGTACAAATATTGAAATTGGACCCTCAAACTTAGATAAAATATAGATGAGAGTTCTGGTGGCAAGTCGACGTGCGCTTTGTTGTGGGGTGTTTTTTGGGAAAATAGAGACAATAGAGTCTTATTTCTCTTTTGACATCGATGGCATTTGTTTAAATTTTTTTTTTTTTTTTTTTTTTTTAAATTATTCATGAGCTCTTATTTTGTTTGAAGGTTGGCTACTAATGCGAAGTGGCCCATGTCCATAAGAAAAAGAACGGGAAACAATCTGATGAATGCATTGGACAAAGAAAGCTTCAAATTTGGAAGATTTACGGGGGGGAACCCATGCAAAAGAAGCAATGAATGTAAGATCGAAGATTAAAAACATTAATCAAGAGCTGAAAAGGAATAATATGAGCATAACTTATTTTTTATAAGACATTTATTGGCAAAGATAAGAAGGCTTGGACAAACTTTGAGAGTTTATGAATTGTGAGCTGCTGCTTCAGCAGGTGTTCTGGTCGTCATTTGATCCACTGCATGCACTGTGCTCTGTAGCTCCTCCCAAATAGCTTTGTACACCATCCTCTGCCTATTCACAGCCGTCTGTCCCTCAAAGGCTGAAGAAACAACATCAATGCTGCAACCAAAATTAACTTAATTGGGTATCAATTCATCTTCACTTGTTTTTTGGATATGGCTTATGAAGCCAACTATACTTCAACATAACATGCAACTACAGGAAACTCCTCAACCAATATGCCTTTCTAATGTAACTTTAAGAGGAGTGTACCATGGATGTTCAAAGTAGGTAAAACAGATATAAAGAAAGACATTTGATTAATTTATTAGGGAATTATGTTGGAGGCTCAGAATTATTTTTTTTTAGTTCAACAATACGTGTGGAGGTAGAGATTCAATCCTCCCACTTTTGATCGAAACTATTACCTTGACCAGCTGGACAATGCTGTTGGAGACATCAATCATTTACAAGAATGGGAAGTCTTCAAATAAGCCAGGGAGAGGGACCATCCTTGTGAAAAATGTTGAAGTTTAAACTGGAAATATTAGAGATTTGAAGAATAGCAAACCCATAGGCATAGGTCATGGACTTGTGAGTGGGCAAGAAACAGATACCAAAAAGGTTGTTGGGTATAAGCCTATCGATCTCCAATAGGAATAGTATTAGGATATTATAGGGATATTAAGGGTATATTAGTAATTAGATAGAGGAGTTAATTATGGAATATGATTATAAATAGAGAGAAAGAGAATAGGGAAGATAGGTATTATCTTGGTGAGTGAATTAGGACTTGAGAGAGGCCTCAAGAGGGAAGGGTCTAAGTACCTCGAGTTACTTGGTTATCTTGTAAGTTTCAGTCATTTACAATCTGCATTCCATTTATACATAAGTCTCATTTTAACTTATTTTGTAATCTTTTTAATGTTTGGTTGCCAAAAGAACCAAAAAAAAAAAAAAACCCCTGCTAACGAGCTCTGGATGATTGGAGTCTTAAGCACCATGATTTGAATTTTGAAGGCAAACAAATTTTATAAGAAGTCAAAACGTGAATCAGGAACAAATGGAAGAAAAGAAAATTTTCCTTGTTTTTTTTTTCTTCTGGCCAGCATATAAAATTTCACAGGCATTCTGGAGAAATCAAGCTTTCTTATACTAAGCTACCATAGAAAAGCAATTATAGGTAAAAAGTCCTCACCTAACATGTCGTCCATCCCCATAAGCATCTTTTACCGACACAGATTGTGCATCTAGTTGATCCTTAATCTGATGAAGAAATTTGCAAAGTCAACTCAATAAACAAAAATTTAATCACCTTGTAAGAGAGAGCCACAACTCTGACGAAAAAACTCCAGAAAGAAATAACAATTTCCATTCAAATACACTTTACCAGACTAGTTTCAATAAAATTCAAGCCAAGGATTGCACAGCTTTTGTAAGCCCTTACCTAATATAGAAAAGTGGTAAGTGCTCGGGAAAAATTACTAAGTAGTAAAACCGTGGGATTAAGTTTAGGGAAAAAGTGTTGTGGACAAGTTGTAAGGAGAAAATTGGAAGCTCAATGGGTTGAAGTCAGAAATTTGGCTAAGTATGTAAACTATGCTATAAAGGTAAGAGTTGAATCTATATGGGAATATTGACAAAATGTTAGTAAGGGATTCAACTCATAGCATAGGTCAAAGCATAGTCAAGTGAGTAAATTCAATGCATACTGCATAGCATTGTAGCATAAACTCTAGCATAGGAAGATTACCTTGGATACATAACATTGAACGCATAATAGAGGTAGGTTGGACGCATAGGAAGACATCCATCACACTTTAGTTGGACAATTTGAGCATAATATGAAGGGAGGAAAATCACCTTGGATGTGAAAGCATCTTGGAAACTATGCTATGAAAATGAGAAACTATGCTATAAGAGAAGGAACTATGTTGTGATCATGAGAAAACTATGCTATGAGCATAAGAAACTATGTATGGGCAAGAGGAGCTATACTATGAGAATAAGAAACTAAGTTAGGAGAATAAAGAACAGTGCTAGGCACATTATGCTACGAGTAGGGGTCTAACCTTAGATACATTATCTTAAGTTGAACACATTGTGGGAGGAGGAGGAGACTTGGTCGCATACTAGGGTAGAGATGACCTACTTGGGCACATGCTAGAAGATGTTAGACACATGGAAGGATCTTCTTGGGAGAATTAGGGTTAGGTGGACTTCTAGCTTAGAGTTGGTTAAGTATTAAACAAACCATGCATTAAACAATGCATCACCAAAAGAGGTTGAACGCATACCTTGAAGGGAAAAAGGCAAAGTGGACACACAGCTATGCTATGAATTCAAAGAAGGAAGTTGTGTCATGAAAAGGGAATAAAAACCAAGGAATAATGAAATTAAGGAAAGTTAGATGCATAAGGGAAGGTAGACACATGGGGTGGTCTAGGGAAGAATGTAACTAGGTATTGGGTAGCATGTGGTAGACCAAGTAATGAAACCCTAGAAGTTGGGCACATAAGATGGAAAGTGAGCGCATAGTGGATGTATTTGCACACTTAAGGTATAACCAAGGGAGGACATGCTACGAGAAGGAAATGAGGGCTAAGAACGAGAAGATGGAGGGGAGTTGGACGCATGGGAGGGGACCCATGCATCCAAAGTAAATGCCTCTACGTTGACTTGATGGTCAGTTTGCAAGGTGAAGTTTTGGTTAATCTAAATAGGAGGTGGATGAAAAAGATGCAAAGTTGAGCATGCAAAACGAGGGATAGCCACTTCAAGGGGGCATGCATTGGACATGGTTAGGTGATGGCACAACATGCTTACATGCAAGTAGGTCGGGGGCATGCGTTGGACATGATTAGGTGATGGCACAACATGCTTACATGCAAGTAGGTGGTGGCAAGACCTATGGGTTGGCTCAATCTGGGAAGGACACTTAGATTGTATGAAAGGAGGAGGTGTCATGCGTTGAGGGTAGGAAGGGATGACGAGGATGGTTTGTTGAAGCCTATAAATACCCTCAGAGGATCTCATTTCATTCCACAACTCAAAAATCCTCTAAAAAAGGCCCAAAAGGGAGGTGATTGGAGAAAGTTAGGAAAGACCATGCGTTGAAGAAGCCATCCTTGAGTTGAGGAGGATCATCTATGCATTGAGTAGGAGCTACTTTGCGCCCAACATCAAGCTGTCCAAGCTACCTTGTGCCCAATTATGTTGTGGAGACAAGACCCTACGCCCACAGTTATTTTCCATCCAAAGGTTTAGTTCGAGTCTTTTTGGGTTGGTAAGCTAGGCTTAGGGTTAAGATGATGTTTTAAGATTATTTTTAACCCTAAACACAGGATTCTAAGTTAACTATTAGATTAATACAGGCTTGAGATTCAGATGGAGTTGGGAGACCAAGGAACTTAGAAACCAGACCGGAGAACAGTGAGTGGTTTTACTTTCTATGTCTTTGTGAATTTATATGTTTGTATGGTAATATATATATATATGTATACAAGTATGGTTCGGAAATCCGTGGCATGATCGGAAAGTATGTTTTCTTCTTGTGATTTTTTGTACTTTGATTGTTTTCTGAAATTGTGTGAATGCATGTATTTGATTGAAAACTAGAACTGTACCCAGGAAATTTGTTAGCATATCTCGTGGGCATCTGGCTGGGGTTGTTAGCGTACTCGAGTATGACTAGGGGGAATTGTCGACATGGCACATTTGGGGGGTTGTATTGGGTACTGGAATTGTTTCCTTGACTTGATGGTTTGTTGGAACATTGCATTTCTGGAGAAACATATGATCATGCCAACATTATCTCAGTTACCAGACTGAGGTCATTCATACTTTAGTGTGATTCTGTGATTGACTGTCTGTGCAAATTTTTTTCAATTTAAACCTATTTTCATATAAAACATACCACTCATTGAGCTTTCCCAGCTCATGTTTTCTAAATGTTTTTGTTCCCCCCCGATAGCAAGAGAAGGATGCATCGGAGTGCCACTAGAAGATAGAGTCTGTTGGCAGAGTGATTTCTAGGATCATCGCATCCTAGGGGTTAGGTTAGAAACTAAAATATGATTATACATGGCCTATAACCCTGACCTTGTGTGAATATTAATATTCCAAATGAAATAAGTTCTTTTAAAAACATTTCCGACTTGAGATGTGATTGATAAGAACAAGGTAGTGGACAACATATATTACAAAAGAGTAAGGTTCGCAGTCTTCACACCTTCTCCTGGGCGAAAGGGTTAAGTTCGGGAGAGAGTGTGACAAGTTGGTACCAGAGCAAAATGTTCTGGGGTAATTTAGGCAGAATGTCGGGGAAATAGAGTTGGTCCTGGCTCGAAAGGCCTAAAATTTTCAGGAAAAACCCATGTGTAGTATGGTAAAAAAAGGTCGAGCCATAGGACAAAAACCTAGAAATACAATGGGTAAAGGTTTACATAAAACCAGGAAAGGGTAGGAAAAGTCAAAATAAGGGTTTGTAGAAACTTGGAAGAAATCCAGGAAAGATTAGATCGAAAGGAATAAGTGACTTAAAAGATAGTGGAAACATGAATTCCTTGGAACTAAATGATCATTATAATCTCAAGTTAATTGTTATTGTAGGAAACACGTACTTAAGTGATAGATCAAGATGACAATTTGAAATAAGATGTAGTGTTAGTTCTACCATGATGTCCAAAGAAAACCGAAAGACTCGATGGAGCCCCTGTCCCTACATGGATCCTGAATTGAAAGAGTAGATTAGACGCGCTACTGTACCGGAATGTTCTAAATGTGGAGGAGAACATATAGGACCTTGTTTGGTACCATCAAGAACTTGTTTTGAGTGTGGTCAAAGAGGCCACCTTTGGAAAAATTGTGTCCATGATCAACGAAAAGGTAAAGACAAATAGAAGTAGATAAGTAGAAGCAATCCACCACAAAAAGATACATTTTCGGGTAACCGGCACAACGGATTCCGGATTGAGAAAAATCATGAAATTATTCTAAAGAAGATTCATATAACAGAGGGATCTAGTCGTACAACGAATGATGTTAAGTTGACAACTGCTGATATCCCTTATAATATAGATACTGAAGACAATATGGAAAGTTCATACAAGGAAGATACAGAAAATTTTGTTTCTTTTGTCTACAACAGGGACATTCTTTGGAGAAGTGTTCGTGGAAACCAAAGGAAAAACTTGGGATAACAGTAAAAGGAAAAGAAAAAGCGGAGGAATGATAAGAAATGTAACCTATAAATATAAAATACATAAGTAAGATGTAAATTACTCAAAAACCTACCCGGTAAAGAAATAAAAAGTATTGTAATAAGTAGTTGTTAAAATAATGAAATTTCCAGTAAGATGTAAATTACTCAACTCTTACCTTTATAGCATAGTTTACATACTTAGCCAAATTTTTTACTTCAACCCATTAAGCTTCCAATTTTCTCCTTACAACTTGTCCATAATACTTTTTCCCTAAACTTAATCCCACGATTTTACTACTTAATAATTTTTCCTGAGCACTTAACATTTTTAATACTAGGTAAGGGCTTACAGATTTCTACCCCTTAAAGAATTTCGTCCTTGAAATTCCATTTGCAGTTTAATAATAACTTATGAAAATAGATTTTATTTAGAAAAAACAAGTTTTGTCCGGATGGTAATTACATACTTTAACATTTACAATTCTAGGATTTTACCCTTGTTTTCTAGTTTCTGCTCTAATTGAGTCATGGCATACAGTTTCCCTGGATGCCAAGACGATTCAACTATTCCCTTTTGCTTTAACCTGTCTAGTTGTCCTCCACCTACCGTCGATGGTCCTACTCCTTGAATAACTATTTGGGAAGTGGCCCTTCTATCCCCAGTCGCTAGTTGTGAACATTCTCTTTTGAAGTGTGCAGTTTATCCACAATTATAATAGACATATGCTTTCTCATGACACTTATTACCCCAATGATACCTGTTACAATTTGGGCACTAAGGTCTCCTATTATCAATAGCGACTAACTTGGAGTAGTGTCTTCTAGAAGATTGTTTGACTAGCTCCTCCCAATCCAAATTTTGGAACACTTATATTTTTAAATGTTCATTTGTTTACTACTCCTGGAACAAACTTCCCACTTCTTTCTTTTCCGGTAGCAAACAGAGGAACATTTAAAAATAAAGGTGCTCCAAAGTTTGGATTGGGAGGAGCTAGTCAAACAAACAAATCTTCTAGAAGACGCTACTCCAAGTCAGTCGTTATTGATTATAGGAGACCCTATGTTAGGAACCAAGGTAGTATGGGATGCCTTTGTCCCACATTGGTTAGAATGGGATGACCAATGTGGTACTTAAGTGGGCCACCCCAATAGCTAGCTTTTCAGGTGTGGTTCTCCAAAGTGCTTAAGTACCTAATAATGGTATTAGAGCCAATTGTCGACGTTCCAGAGTGGAACCGACGGAAGGTTCTGACCGGGTGTGGCTGAGTGAAGTACCACCGGAGCAGCCGCCATGACGTCGGCTTTCCGAGGATGAGGTATTGTTAGGAACCAAGGTAGTATGGGATGCCTTTGTCCCACATTAGTTAGAATGGGATGCTTTTGTCCTACATTGATTAGAATGGGATGACCAATGTGGTAATGGCTTGGCTCTCCCACCCCAATAGCTAGCTTTGGGGTGTGGTTCTCCAAGGTGCTTAAGTACCTAACAAGTGTCCAAACTGTAACAGGTATCATTGGGGTAATAAGTGTCCTGAGAAAGCATGTCTGTTATAATTGTGGACAAACTGGACACTTCAAAAGAGAATGTCCACAACTAGTGATTGGGGATAGAAGGGCCACTTCCCAAATAGTTAATCAAGGAGTAGGACCATTGACGGTAGGTGGAAGACAACCAGGCGGGTTAAAGCAAAAGGGAATAGTTGAATCGTCTCAGCATCCAGGGAAACTGTATGCCATGACTCAATTAGAGCAAAAACCAGAAAACAAGGGTAAAATCCCAGAACTGTAAATGTTAAAGTATGTAATTACCATCCGGAAAAAACTTGTTTTTTCTAAATAAAATCTATTTTCATAAGCTATTATTAAACTGCAAATGGAATTTCAAGGACAAAATTCTTTAAGGGGTAGAAATCTATAAGCCCTTACCTAGTATAAAAAGTGTTAAGTGCTTGGGAAAAATTATTAAGTAGTAAAATTCTGGGATTAAGTTTTGGGAAAAAGTGTTATGGACAAGTTGTAAGGAGAAAACTGGAAGCTTAATGGGTTGAAGTAAAAAATTTGGCAAAGTATGTAAACTATGCTATAAAAGTAAGAGTTGAAGCTATAACATAGTAAAGAGGGAAACATTGACTAAGTGTTAGTAAGGGATTCAACTCATAGCATAGGTCATAGCATAGCCAAGTGAGTAAATTCATAGTATAGCATTATAGCATAAACTCATAGCATGCAAAGATTACCTTGGATACATAATGTTGGACACAAAGTAGAGGTAGGTTGGGCGCATAGGAAGACTTCCATGACACTTTAGTTGGACAATTTGAACGCAATATGAGGGGAGGAAAGTCAGCTTGAATGTGAAAGACATCTTGGAAAATATGCTATAAAAATGAAGAACTATACTATGAGTGGAAGGAACTATGTTGTGATCATGAGAAGTTATGCTATGAGCAAGAGGAGCTATACTATGAGCAAGAGGTGTTATACTATGAGAATAAGAAGCTAAGCTAGGAGAATAAAGACCAGTGCTAGGAGCATTATGCTACGAGTAGGGGTCTAACCTTAGATACGTTATCTTAAGTTGAATACATTGTGGGAGGAGGAGGAGACTTGGGCACATACTAGGGTAGAGATGACCTACTTGGGCGCATGCTAGAAGAAGTTGGACGCATGGAAGGATCTTTTTGGGAGAATTAGGGTTAGGTGGACTTCCAGGGAAGAGTTGGTTAAATATTAAACGAACCATGCATTGAACGATGCATCACCAAGAGAGGTTGGATGCATAGGGAAGAAAGGTTGGACGCATACCTTGAAGGGAAAAAGGCAAACTGGACGCATGGCTATGCTTTGGAGGAAGTTGTGTCATGAAAAGGAAATAAAAACCAAGGAAGAATGAAATTGAGGAAGGTTGGATGCGTAGGGGAAGAGGTGGACGCATGGGGTGGTCCAAGGAAGAATGTGATTAGGTATTGAGTAGCATGTGGCCCACAAGTAATGAAACCCTAGAAGTTGGGCGCATAGTGGATGTATTTGCACACTTAAGGTATAACCAAAGGAGGACATCATGCTACAAGAAGGAAGCGAGGGATAAGAACAGGAAGATGGAGGGAAGTTGGACGCATGGAAGGGGACCCATACGCCCAAGGTAAGTGCCTATGCGTGGACTTAATGGTTGGTTTGCAAGGTGAAGTTTTGGTTAATCTAAGTGGGAGTTGGATAACGGAGATGCAAAGTTGAGCATGCAAAACGAGGGATAGTCACTTCAAAGGGGGTGCATGCATTGGACATGGTTAGGTGATGGCATAACATGCTTACATGCAAGTAGGTGGTGGCAAGAGCTATGCATTGGCTCAATCTGAGAAGGACACTTAGATTGTATGAAAGGAGGAGGCATCATGCATTGAGGGTAGGGAAGGATGACGAGGATGGTTTGTTGAAGCCTATAAATACCCTTAGAGGATCTCATTTCATTCCAAACTCAAAAATCCTCTGAAAAAGGCTCAAAAGGGAGGTCATTAGAGAAAGTTGGGAAGGACCATGCACTGAAGAAGCCATCCTAGCATTGAGGAAGTTCATCTATGCATTGAGTAGGAGCTGCTTTGTACCCAACATCAAACTGTCCAAGCTACCTTATGTCCAACTGTGTTATGGAGACAAGACCCTATGCCCACAACTGTTATTTTCCATCTAAAGGTTTAGTTTGAGTCTTTTAAGGCGGGTGTGGCCCAAGGAGTTGAGAAGTAGGAGTAAGGAAGTAAGAGTTTGTGAACTCCACTCCTTGTTTGGCCTAAGGAGTTTGTGGGTCCCACTACTAAAAAACATCAATTTTACATCTTATCAACTCCTTACACTGTGGACCCCAAGAGTTCATAACTCCCTAGACTTCATAACTCCTTACTTACTATTTCACTCCTCACCCCAAACACCCCCTTAGGGTTGGTGACCTAGGTTTTGGGTTAAGGGGATGTTTTAAGATTATTTTTAATCCTAAACGCGGGATTCTAAGTTAACTATTGGATTAATACAGGCTTGAAATTTAGACGGAGTTAGGAGACCGAGGAACTTAGAAACTGGACCAAAGAATAGTGAGTGGTTTTACTTTCTATGTCTTTGTGAATTTATATGTTTATATGGTTACATATATATATATATATATATATATATATATATATAATATGTATGTATATATATATATATATATCTAATATGTATGTATACAAGTATGGTTTGGAAATCGGTGGCATGATCGAAAAGTATGTTTTCTTCTTGTGATTTTCCGATACTTTTGACTGTTTTCTGAAATTGTGTGGATGCATGTATTTGATTGGAAACTAGAACTATACCCGGAAAATTTGTTAGCATATCTCGTGGACGTCTAGTTAGGATTGTCAGCATACCCGAGTATGACTAGCGGGAATTGTCGACATGTGCACATTCGACGGGTTGTATTGGGTGTTGGAATTGTTTTCTTGAATTGATATGCTGGAATCTCTGGTTGCTCACGGCAGATATTGGTTTTCCTAGTAGCTAGCTAAACTGTAGTAGCGATTGGTTGAGTATATAAATCTATTTGTATATGATTGAAGAACAGATCCTTTTCTTTGGAGAATAAATTGATCTTTGATCAAGTATGTCATCGATTTCTACATATGCCACTTTGGGCACAGGTGACCTCGATATGAACAAGTCAACCAGCTGTGCTCGTGGCCCTTCTAATAACATGGCTCTGCCTAGAACTAAACAACTTGGTTGATATTTGATAATATATTGAAGCGAGAAAAACAAACTACATCCATTTTACAATCAAATACGCATTTGCAGAAAAGAAGCTGAAAATCACTAGTTTGGTAACAAACATGTTAAAACAAAAACAAAAGATGAGCAAAATTATCACATAAAATCGGCGTTAAGGTCTCTTTATTGCGGTGCTACTAAGAACATTTATGAACTAGAATCGACCGGGAGATTCCATTCCTCTTAAATTAGCTTAGTAACTTGCCCTAATTTCCCTCAAATAGCATACGCACTGGTTTGCTCAAATAGATGAAAACGTAGAAAAATATAAACATAAAACCATGAAGAAACCAAAAACTATAAAAAAAAAAAAAAATTACCTTGTTCTCCATTGACTTCATGAGTGGAGAATCAATAGATCCAGATTCATTCACTTGAGTGGCTCTAATGCTCAAGCTCCGACTCGAACCCCATTTTGGGAACGTTCCATTAGAACGGCTATATCTCGCAAGATTACTGCTCTTACTACGGACGCCAGTGGTGGATGTGGAGGTAATTGCGGCGACAACGGCGGCGTTGCAGACACAGTTGGAAGTGATTTGCCGGGAGACAACCGAAAAAGGTTGGTTGTGGTGAACGAACAGTGGAAGAACCCGACGGAACGCGACATGAGGAACCTTAATCATCATCATCAAAGTCTTAACCGCAGCTGAAGCGATCGAAATGCTATACTTGATAGGTTTGTTCTATCGTTCTTGTTTGCTTTCCCGTAACGATTTATGGTCTGCGACTGTACTCTTTCGTCCTCTCTTTTTTCGGTTTTTTAACTTTTTTATTTTTTATTTTTTTGAAAAATATTCTTATAGACGAATTTTCAAGAATTGATTTAAGAGGTCCTTGAACTAATAATTCTATTAAATTTAAATATATAATTCATTAAAAATATGATGTATTAAGATCACTTGACAAAAAATATTATTTTTTAACTTTTCCCACTTCTCTCTCCCCTCTTCCTTCCTCGTGAAATCAATTCGGTTTAGAGGTCAAACCGAACTGAATCGATATTATTTATATAGAGTATCGAAATAAACCGTTTGTGCGATTCGAATCGAACCAGTTCCATTCGGTTTCGTGAATCAGCTTCTCTTAGTGAAGACTGAGGGAAGACGAAGAGAAGGAATCGGCTGAAGATGAAGAGGACGAATAAATGGAATCGGCTGAAGATTGAGGGAAGACGAAACCTCGATTTCGAACTCGAAGACGAAAACTGTAAATGATTTGGAACTTGAAGACAAACACTCGGACTCGAACTCAAACTGAAGCTGAAATGAAGAGTGAAGACGAAGACTGAAGAGTGGCGACCACAAACCCTAAAGAAACAAAAGTGGAAGAAAGCCTGGAACTGCCGAAGAAGAAAGAAAACTTTTTTATTAATATATATATATATTTATTTATAATTTTATATATTTATATATTTATATTCAAATAGTTCGGTTCGGTTTAGAAACAGGTTTTCAAACTTAGAACCAAACCAAACCGTTTAAATTCAGTTTTAACATTCCAACGAATCGCATCGAACCGATTTTTTCGATTTTGCTTATAAATCGGTTCAGCTCGGTTCGGTTTAAGCGATTTTGCTGTCCACTCCTACTCTCTATTGCCCTCTCTTCTTTGTCGAGATGTCCACAGGACGGAGATGGAGAAACCTTCCCCTGTCTCTATTTCATTTCTCATCCTCGCAAATTTTTTCAGGGATACCCTACGAAGATTATGCAGGATCGAGTTCCCTACGAGTAAAATTCTTCGCAGTTATTGTTTTCTAATAATTTTGTATTTCAATTAAATATATATTTCAATCCCTTTAAACAAATCCAATACAATTTTCATTTAGATAAATATTTTCAATTTTTCTAATAAAAACAATAATACACATGTAATTTAAAAAGATATAATTAAAATACTAAATTATCATAATTTGTAAAAATTTAAAATCAAGAATTATAACATCCTATCTTAAATATTACAACATCTAACAAATTAAAGTAATAAAATCTTAAACTTAAATAATTAAAACCTTCATAATTATTCTAACAAAGTCTACAATATATTTATTTATAATTTATATACGAGAGTCGAGGCGAGGCGAGAACATGGTAGGATCAGGGATGAGGAATATCCCCCGTCCCCCACTCTCCCCTTGCTCATTCCCCGTCTATTCGGATATTTTTCAACCTAATAAGTTTTTTTTAACATTTCTACTTCTCCATCTCTATCTCTTTTTGTCAGACATTTATGAAATTTGCTCACTTCTCCCTCATTTTTTTCTCATATCTCTTCCATTTCTTTCATCTCTCTTGTTCACTCTCCACCCTTGCATGCTTCTTAGTTTTTGATTCCCTAGAAAGGGATAAGAATGTAAGTCGATGTTCAAGTTAGTTTCTAAAACCATTATTTTAGTTAAAAATTCAATGCAAAACCAAAATTTTGAAACCGAGCAACCATTTGATTGAAACCAACAAAATGTATCCAAACGAACCAACTAATAATTTCGATTTGTCTCCTTTTTTTAGCTCCCTCAAACAGAGAATTCGATGAATATGAGGACATTGATTATCTAAATTTGGTGAATATGATTTGTTCAATAACTGAAATAGTTACTAGGCATGAGCTTAAGTCAATTATTTTCTGTGCCTATGTATTAAAATGTTTTTTAAAAAAGTTTTGGACATAATGATTTAAATGTATTAGAAATTTGTGTTTGAAATATAACTGAAAAAGAAAAAGAAAAGGAAGTCATAAAGTTAGAAAGTTTACTAGTATAAACTAGATGAGAGGAAGAAGCAAGAAAAGTGAGCAAATTTCATCATTTTCTTCAACGAAAAAATGACAGACAAAGAGAGACGGAGATGGAAGAGGGAGGAGAGAGGAGAAAAGAGCATAAAAGAAGAGAGAGAAGTGGAAAGATTGAAAAATTAATATTTTTTCGAAGTCATTTTGCCCTTTATTAGTTGAGAAACCTTTTAAACCTATTTTTAAAAATTTAAAGACTAAAATGGTCAATTTAAAACATTAAGAACTACACCTATTCTTAAAAACTCAGGACTAAAATGATACTTTTTTCCCCTTTTAGTACATCGTATCATTATAAATTTAAATGATAAATTTGGTAAAGTAAGAATTTAGTTGTGGTAGTCTGCTGGTTTATAATCAATCTTGTCTCTATGGTTTAATAAAATATTTATAAATAGTCCATATACAAATCTACTTCTTGTGATTTAGTTAGAATCTAGTTTATGGATTATAATTAGAATCTAGTTTCTATGATTTGATAAAACATTTCTTACCATAAGGATTATTTATGAATATTTTATCAAACTAGAGGAAATAGTTATAAAGATGTTATAAATTCATAAATACTATCTATAAGCTTTTATCAAATAATATAAAATTTTAAAATTATAAGAACTAAACTAGATATAACAAATTGGACTCAAATATTTACAAATACAGCAAAGTCCAAAAGAAATTATAAAAATGGCAAAATCTTCCTCATCCCATGTAAAAGATCCAATAATACCCCTTGGAAGCTCAAAATTAACGATCCACACCGTAATCCTCGGCTCGACCACAACCGCTCGACCGACCTGACTCCAAAACTAAAGTGACCGACCTGACCCACGTCCGTTAGCTTCACGATCTTCACATCTTCATTCTCCCCTTCCACCAACGAACAAAATCTTCACTGTTTCGTCAATGTCATGGGCGTGTTGATAAATATGAACAAAGTCTGTTTTGAGTGAAGAAAATGGATAACATTGATTTTTTGTCTTAGATAAAGTGGAACTAACTGCATTTGATGGGTAGACTTTCTTGGATCTTGATTAATTTGTAAAATGATAGAGTGAGAACGCTATCATTTTTTTTCACTGATAGATAATGATAGAACTGTATTAGTTTTTTTTATGTAATTTATTTGATGTGTTTAAATGTAGTTGGTTGTGCTTCAACTTGTTCCAACTTTAAATTAACAACACTTAAATATCAAAGATAGATAGTGATAGAGTTCGATCACTGTCTTTCAATCTCTATTCATATATGTAATAACAAAAAATGAAAAAAAAATAACAAACATACATATCTACTACTGATAAACAGTGATAGACTTCAATTACTGACTATATAATGATAGAATCTCAACTCATATCATGTACATATATATCTTCAAACCTCATATTACACTGATAGACGTTGATGTTTTATTGTTATCTATCAGCTTCACATCATATTTTTTATAATTAAATGGGGAGGGAATGAGGATGGGGAATATATTCCTCATCCAGCCTAATTAATTAACTAATTAACTAACTATAAACACATATATTTATACACATTCATAAGCAAGTTGTGATTCTTTAAAAAAATGTTATATAGCCCAATAGAATTTAATTATATATATTAAATTGAAGGCTAGACTTGTAATATTAAAACTTTAATTTTTAGAAACGACGGGATTAAATATTTTAATTACATCTTTGTACATAAAATATTATTGTTTTTAGTATGAAATTTTATAGTGTTTTCTTTGAATAAAAAATGTATTAGAAATAATCGATTTAAAATATAAAATTTTATTAATGTTGGGAATAAAGTTCAAAGTTGTTAAAAATGAATAAATTAAAAATAAACAAACAAAAATATATTTTTCTCCGTGGGAACTCGATCCCCATGAATTCTCAATGAAAAATTTCAACCCAAGCCTCGTAGAGAATTTTGCGAACATGGAGAATGAAATAGGGGGACGAGGATAGAGACGGAAAGCTTTCCTCGTCCTCGTTCCACCTCGTGGACATCTTTAAATGAGACAGTGATATACTATTATCACTCTCTATCAGTAGTATAATCTAAGGTTCGAAATATGGATAATTAAGATTTTTTTTGACAAAAATTTCATTAGTAACAGAAGGTTGTGTTGAGTATTCAAGGCAAGAAGGGGACCTCCGACAAATAGTGTGCACAATATGAAAAAGAAGCCTGTCATACCTGCTGTTTTACCAAAATGGCAGAGAATGTCGCCCGGGTTATAAACAGTAACGATGAAAGAGAGGAGGACACAGACAACCTTGGAGAAACGAGAGAGAACCTTTTAGACACCGTCCGCCGTGTTTCTGAGAAGGAACGATTATTCTCTCCGGCGAAGTCGAATATGAAACCGAAGTGAAGCAAGTGATTTTCAACTTGAGTCTGAAGTCCTTGATCAACGCAGATATCTTCTATCATCCATTCTCAGTTTATCATTTTACATACTAGCTTTTGATACTGTAGTTTACGAACTTATTCTGGATTATTTCTAAAGTTTTATATCACGACGAGTTTCATCTTCTTCTCTTCCACTTTGATATTGTTTTTCTCATATACTATAAGTAGTAAGTTCCATGGATTGAGTCAAAAATACCATCAATAATCTGGCGAGGATAACTTATGACGTAAACCTTGGTCTTGAGAAATGAGTGAATGAGTCTTAAGCTCGATTCTGCTTGGCCTGCCGATTCAAGTAGAGTCCATCTGATTGCCCGAGAGGGTAAAGGATTGTAGATTGCATTACTTAAGGAAGACAAGTTATCCTTAGATATAAGAGTCACCCTTCGTTCAATCGACAACAATGCATGCAATCATAGAAAGATGGTAAATATGACGAGTAATCTATGAGGGTTTGCATATATTGGGTTGTTAAGGGCACCAAAATAGAATTCATAAGTTTACTCAAAGGAATGATGGTAATAGCATATGAAGGGATCGAAACTAGTGTGAAAGTGCATTTCAGTGACATTGAATTTTACCATCAGGAATTCAAGAAAAAATAGAGAAATATGCATACTTTTATACAATATAGGATAAACATACATATTAACTAGTATTAAGCATGCTTTACAGTAAAGTACAGAGGGATAATAAAAGCTTACCCTTGAAGACTATATTCAATGTTTTTTCTCTTCCCTGCAAGAACTTCTTCCACGAACAGAATCAAAGAGACACTACTACTAATGTCCTCCCTACTATTCTCTAGCAAGGATTGGATGGTGGGATCCAAGAATTATGAAAGAATTAAGGGGAATATCACATAAAACTTTTATCTGTTCCTCAAAGTTTTTTTTAGAGGATTTGAGAGGAAAAAAAATTGATCTCAAAGATCATATGTTTTTTTTGCCATCATCTCATCATCCAGAGAGAGAGAAATTTGAACTGGAGGAGAAGTTTACTCCTCATCACAAGGGGGAGTTATTATTGGATTTATACTTTAAAGCCTCGTAGTTAATTAGTTATTTGATATAATAGTTGATTATTTTAAATATGCAATAATTAGAGCTATCCATTAAGGAGAATCCCGAGGTTATTTCATGAGACCTGAACAACATATAGTAGACATGTAGGTAGATCATGTTCAAGTCATAACCTAGGTCTATAGTATATGGATAAGGTTGGATTCCTTATCCTGGTAAAACTATGAATATGACCCATTTTGTAAATGTTACAATTATTGTAAAGTGATACAAACGATATCATTCAAATTATTCACGTGTAGACATGCAAAGGGGTATCCTATACAAAGAGTTTGTATAAGATTGCATCGCGATATTTAAGCTCTCTTTGTAACACTGTTGACTAAAGAGATTAATATTTCATAGAATAATCATATAACTCGATCTCAATCCTGGGTGAGTTATGGAGTCCTATTCATGAGACAATCCTTTGATTTGTATAGGTAAGAGTGGTCCGAGTCGTCGACTTAATAAGCTTACCATTTTGGGGACATCTCTGAGTAGGAAGCTGAGAACATAACTACATAAGATGAAATTCACTCATTCTCGTATTTAAGGTAAGTAGATGACTAGTTCCCTTAAGTGTTGATCTTAGGTTTTGAACAAAGAGTACCCACCCTTTCCTTGCTCGAGAGGGATTTGGTTTATGGAAGGACCATAAACAGATTGTTCATTATAAGGATCAGTGATACTTAAGGAGTAAGAGGTAATTATAAGGACAAAACATTAATTTAACCCAACTATAATTACGAACTACTTGTGAAGGATCGACTTATTGTAATGGTTAAATCCATGGACACATAAATATTCTAAGTACAGTTGTGGATCTTTAGTGGAGTGACACATATTTAATGTTCATTAACATAATTAAAGAATTTAATTAGTTAGTCTGATTGAGGAGCTGGGAACACAACTACACAAGATGGAATTCACTCATTCCCTAATGCTGCGGTAAGTAGATAAATTGCTCCCTTAAGGGCTAATTTTGGGACTCGAACAATGTGGTGCCACACCCCCTCTAGGCTCGAAAAGGTTTGGTCATAGTTGGACTATGACTTATTGTTCATTAGAGGGATCGGTGGTACTTAATGTTAGTTTGTATATTCTAAAACTCGCAGTTTGTAATGTTAAATATTTTCTATTATCAATAAAGATGTTATTGATATTTATTCAATAAAACACTTGTTGAATATGTAAATTGCACTTGTAAAAACTAAATCCAATGAACTAAAAGATCCATGGCTATTACATGAATACTTGAACTTTATATGGAGACATAAAGACGGATCAAGTTTGAATAAATAGCCAAAATAATCTATAGTATATGAATAAGGTTGAATATCTTATTCTGGTAACACTATGGATGCAGCCCACTTTGTAGATAGTACAAACGATGTGATCCTAAATCGTTCATGTAGGAGACATGAGAAATCGGGGTGTCCTATGCAATGAGTTTGCATAAGATCAGACCACGAAATAAGTCACTCTTACTTTAAAATGTTGTTTACTGTTTAAGACTGGTTGTTTCAAATAGATGACTTAGGTAACTCGACCTTAATTCTGAACTAACTATAAACTCCTGTTTATTCAGGATTATTCTTAGATTTGCATAGGTGAGGGCTGGCTTAACAATGCCGGCTCAATAAACCTCCCATTTCAGGGGTAAGACCAGGTAGATAGCTGAGGACATAGGATGCAAGACGAAATTTACACCTACTCGATTTAGGGATAGTAGAAAGTTTGTTCTCTTAAATGCTTGATCCAAGTCTTGAACAATGGATCCCACCCTCTCATTGGGCTGAGAGGGATTCAGTTTAGTGATTGGATCACAAACCAATTGTTCATTAGAGGATCAGTGGAACTTAAAGAACAAGATGTAATTTCAGGGGTAAAACAACATTTGACCCAATCATTATTATAAATAACCTGTGAAGGGTCGACTTACTAATTATGGTTAAATTAAGTAGACAGAAATATATCTACAATGAGGAGAGTGCAGCTATTGAGCTATAGTGGTGTGACTCAGTAGTTAATGAATATTGATTAATTAGGTCTAAAGAGTTTGACTAATTAATCTCAAATTGTTGGAGCTCATGATATATAGGTCTATAAGGTCCCTCTACTAGTTCATAAAAATTAACACCTTAGATTAGTGAATTGAGTGTTTTTGAAATATTTAAAATCAAATTAAGATTTTCAATTTGAAATGTTCAAATTGAATTTAAGTATTTTCCATTTGAAATGTTCAAATTGAATTTAGAGTTTTTAATTTGAAGTGTTCAAATAGCAAACTAGGGTTTGAATTCGAAATATTCAAATTCAAATTAGGGTTTGAATAATTAGATATAATTAAACGTTTAATTTTGTTGAAATTAAACGAAATTGGAGAATTTAAAATATTTAAATATTGATTACATAAATAGGATTCATGTTTAAAATTAGGTATTTGATTAATTTAATATTGGATATTAAACTATTATTAACTAATTAAAATCAAATTAATTCTTCAATTTATAATTCAATTTTAGAAATTGATTTTTAAATTGATTTAATTTTGAATTAAATAAAAAATTAAATTGAAAATGAAATTGTGTTAGTAGAGAAATCCATCTTTTGAGTTTGTAAGGTGGATTCATCTCCAAGTGTCAAATGGATACCTCCTTCAGTGACTGCATGCATATGATACATAAAAGCTCAAAATTCTTGAGATTATAGGTGTTGAATGTTGGAAATTTGAAAATTTTGCACAATTCTCTATCTCTCTCAAATCCTCTCTCCTATTCCATACTCAATTCACTTCGAATCAGAGTCTCACCACTCAAATTCAAGGCTAAGAATAGTAAAGAAGACACTCTTGGTGGTCTACTATCGATTTGAAGCTCAAATTCCTGGAGAGGAGCTTGGATTTGGAGGATTCTTCAAAGGTATATGTTCTGGAAACCCTTTTATATTGAAAATAGTATTTTCCTGCTTTTAGAACTCAAATTAAGTGTAATTAGAGTGCTTATTGTTTCTGATTGCTTCCGTTGCATGCTTGTAAGTTCCATCACTTAAGGAGTTAGATGTAACTATAGGGACAAAATGATAATTTTGGTCCAGTTGTACTTACGAGCAATTTGTGAAAAGTCACGCACTGTTCTGGTTATAGCCAATGGATACAAAAATATATCTGTAGCACGAAGAATTCAACTATCGATCTTTAGTAGAGTGACCGACAGTTCATGAAAGTTGATTAATTTAATTAAAGGGGTTTAATTAATTGATCAAGTACCATTGAAGCTTCAAGCTATAGGTCTATAAGGTCCCCTTTATATCTCAACAGGGATAATTGAGAATCAATTTAATTTTGGATTAATTTGAATTGTTCAAATTAATTGAGAGAATTAAATATATATGATATAATTAATTTAGTTTAATTATATATGGTATAGTCTGTATAATGTATTTGATACATTATAAAATAAAGTTTATTGTTTTGTACTTGTTTTTATCTTGTACACCCACTTGCTTTAGGACAAATGAGAGATTGTTGGGGTTGATGCCCTAAATCTCGTAGGGTTCTGTAGTTTGTAAATACATGTATGAACAAACACTTGTGATGTAATAATATGAGATATTTTTTTCATTGTTGTCTATGAAATACGAGATATTTTAGTTGCATTAACCACAAAACAATAACTAAGATCCCTAGTTATCGTTATAACTTAAGCATGTATGTGGAGACATACAAGTGGATCATGCCTTAAGTGATAACCTAAATGGTCTGTAGTATATGAATAAAAGATGGAAACGTTATCCTAGTAACACTACGGATACAACCCACTTTGTAGATGTTACAAGTGTTGTAAAGTGCTACAGATGGTCAGATCCTGATCATTCATGTGGAGACATGCGAGCGGGGGTATCATATACAAAAGAGTTTGTATAAGATTGGACCACGAAATGTTTAGTCTCGTTATATAACGCCGTTCATGATAAAGACTTTCATTTCACTAGGATGACCATAGGTAACATGACCTTAATCTTGAGTGAGTTGGGAACTCCTGCCTATGAGGGCGGTCTTTTGATTTGCATGGGTGCGAGTGGCCAGATTGCCGACTCAAACCTGCCACTTTGGGGATTCGTCTGATTGGGGAGCTGGGAACTCAGCTACACAAGAAGGAATTCACTCTTTCCCCGAAGTAGGGGTAAGTAAATAGATTACTCTCTTAAGGGCTGATTCCGGGGCTTGAACAATGTGGCGCCACACACTTTCTCATGGTCCGAAAGGCTTTGAGTCGTTGGAACTATGCTACAAAGAAAAAGGGACAAAAGCATGATGGGTGCATAGGAAAGCATGACGAGTGTATAGGGAACACTCATTAATGCATAGGAAGCCTTGTTGGACACATAACATAAGTTAAACTTGGAGGGAGTATGCAGCCAAGGGGTAGTATGCATTGAGTTGAGTATGCAACCAAGGAAGGAGTGGAATACATTGAGATGAGTATGCAGCCAAGGAAGGAGTGGTATGCATTAAGTTGAGTAAGCTTGGGAAGCAAGGTTGGAGTGATAGCAAGTTGGGGCAAGTGGATGAACCAAATGAAGTCTTCGCCAAGCCAAGGATGAGGTGGGCGCATGGTAAGACATGCAAAAAAGTTGAAAATGACACCTCAAAAGTAGGCTATGCATTGGCCTATGCAAGAAGAAGACACTTAAGCCAACATGCAAGGAGGTGTCGAGAGAGATGCGTTGGTATACAAATAATGAAGGCATTTGAACATGCAAGGTTGTAGATGTGTCAAGCGCTGATGGTTTTGGGACTACTATAAATTAGGCGCTTAGGGGACTTTAGTTATCACAATACAAATCAAGTGGAATCAGGGTAAAAGTATTGTGAGTGAGTGTATTAAGTGATCCTAGGCTGCCATTTGATTTGGAAAAGTAAGGATTGAGGAATTCAAGTTGGAAGGCTGAGGGGGTCAGCTGGTTGCATAGAGCAGACGTTCATCACATACACCATCTCCTGGCCAATGATGCATGTGTGTGCACACGCCCATCGCAAGTCGCGCACCCTCGTAGGCGCGGACACCCGTTCGATCGCACGCTGCACAGCCGACCGTGTGAGTGATCTAAGGCATGCCCGCGTTTGCGCACATGCTACACTTGCCCAGACCCTCGCAAGCGCACATCCATGCTCCAGCAGCCATGCCTGTGTAATGCCTGCATCTGCGCGAGGACTACTGCCCATCTACACACGCCACAGCCATGTGACCATCCTATATGCTGACTACCACACACGCTCACCACCCAATGCAAACTAAACTCTAAGAACTGTATTTCTAAGAACTGAACTTATTTTTGAGTAAGTTGGGAATTTAAGGAAACAAGACCAAAAACCATCCGGGAAAGACTATAGGAAAAGCCACAACAAAGGACTATAAGTGGTTTTATTTAAATATTTTAATTGCACATACATATATGATGTTATATATATGTATGATTTGGCAAATTTTGGCATGATTGGGAAATGTGTCTCCTTGAATTTGAAATTATCGATTTTTCATTGTTTTACTCGAATGATTGTTTACCCTTGCTTTATTGGATAACATGTTCATTAGAAGTAGCCTGAAAACTAGAATTGTACCCTGGGAAATTGATAGCGTGTCTCAAGCACGTTTTGTCGACATGCACATATTCAGTGGGCTACATTGGGTACTAGGATTGTTTCCTCACACTTGCATCTTAGATTGGACGGGACAACTAGGATAACACATGATCATGCCTGTATTGCCTCAACTACTAGGTTGGGGTGGCTGTCTTTAGTCCTTGATATTGTTTGTGATTGCTATTGTGAAACTCTTTAAAATAGATTTACAAAAGAAAGATTTAATTTCTTAAACAAAAAGAGACTCACCACTCATTGAGCTTTTTTTTAGCTCACGTTTTCCAATGTTTTATCCCTCCCATCCCAAAGGTAGCAGAAGAAGAAGTTCTGGAATGCCACTTGAGTTTAGAAACTGCCACTCTAGAAGAACAAAACTCTGGATCCTACGACAATAGAAAGATTATTATGAATCCAAAATATGTTGTAAACCTAGTTAATATATAGGGTTGTAATTAATCAGTTTTAACTTTGAAATTAGACACATATGTGTTATAAGAATTATCTAGCATACAAGGTTAAGTAGATAGTAGATATCATAAAAGGGTGGTGCCTACCATCTTCTGCCTCCTTTCAAGTTTGTGAGGTGAACTCGAAAGGGGATGTGACGAGTTGGTATCAAAGCATAAAGTTTTGGGGAAACCTGAGGGTTATGTGGTGGAAGGTAGAGTTAGGGGTTCATGAAAACCTCGAAAATTATATTTGTGGAAACTTAAGGGAGTCTATTAAGTTATAAAAATCTATGGAGTAGCAGACTTGAGGAAAAATCTGGGGGTTGAGCAAATCAAGAATGGAGATTCTAGGAATTGGGAAGTTAAGATTAAAACAAAGGTTATAAGAACCCATGATTACATGTTAAGGAAACCTGGGGATTGGTTAATGTCAGAGCGAAGGTTTACGTAAAACCTGGGAAGGATGAGTATAAGTCGATACCAAGTTGGTATTAGAGAAAAGTTCCTGGAAGAATCTGGAAATTAGAAATTAGGCAAGGCCTACAGAAGGTTTTAGGGAAAAGAGTTACAGGAAAACCCGGGAAGCGGTAGGAAAATTTGTCTAGGACTTATAAGGAATATTGCAATAAGTAGAATCACCTAAAGATAAATTTGGAATAAAGTAGAAGCAGAAGTTAATACATAATATTTAATTAACTTTCATCGTAAGAGACATGTACCCGAGTGGTAGACCCTGGTGATAGCAAGAACCTATAAAAAGTGATGCTACCTTCGACACAACCTCTAAAGAGAATAGAGGAAATATCCAAATAAATAATCCTTACTTAGACATTGATCTGGGACACCAGATCATCAATCCACGAGTAAAAGCACCCAGAGCCAGTAAAGAACCTGGATGTCCCAAATGTGGAAAGAATCATAAGAATCCATGTTTGCTAAGAACCAACACATGTTTTGGGTGTGGTTGACAAGGCCGCATTAGGAAAAATTGCATATATTTTTAGAGGAAAACAAAGAAGAAACAAGAACAGGTTTTGAGAGAGAATCAATTACAACCAGATGCACCTGTAAGCAGCAAAAATAAGAGAGTTATGTCAGAAACGACATCCGGTAGAGATACAAAAAGAACTCACACTTTAGGAAGTTTCGGTCCATCAGTAAGTTGGGTTAGACAGGCTGAAATCGACACTCCATGTAGAATAATCATTGAATTTGATGGAAAATCTCCATGTGAGGTTTGTGTTGAAGATTCTTGAAAATACTACATTTTTTGTCAACAAACAAGGCATGTTCATGAAAACTATCCTTGGAAGCAAGAAGAGCAACCAAGAACAAATACTAGAGAGGTTGTCTTTAAGAGATTATCCCTTAGAGATTAGAAGGAAGTTCAGAAAAGATAAATAGATGTTGCGAATAAATACTAGAGTTGTAGATAACCTATGGAACTGCCTTGTGAATAAAAGAACAGGACTTTGTGTAACTTATTGTTCTATAGATGCAAATGAATGAATTAGGATTTATTATTATTAACTAATGCTTAAATACCTTGTAGACAACCATGCTTAGAAGTGGGAAAAATAAAAAACCACTCAACACCGATAGATCCAATGAGGAGAGTGAAGAAGGATCTAGTCATCCATAAAAGGGATTAAGACAGGAAGAATAGTTTCTAGATAAGTCTGCCCACTGACTACAAGAAAGCTTGGGAATCGTACAACTTGACCCAGAGAAGAAATTTGGAATAGAACGCTTAAGATCATTGAGTGCCACCGTATATGAAGGAACCACCTATCCCGCTGATGCCGAAATACGGATCACTCAACTAGAAATTTTTTTTAAAAAAATAATGTGATGCCCCGAAGATCAAAAAGTAAATCTTGCAATTTTCCTATTACAAAAGAGGGGGGAGGATTTGTGGAGAGTAGTTGAAAATAGAAGGAAGGGAAGAGGTGAACCCACTTAGGAGGAATTTCGAGAAGCTTGTTATGAGAAATTTTATCCCTGATCGTCCCGTGATGTAAAATGGAATGAGTTCTTACAACTTGTACAAGGTAGTACGATAGTAGTAGAGTACGAGCTATAGTACACTGAACTTTCAAGGTATGCTTTGAACATTATTGAGGACGAAAGTGAAAGGTGTAGGAGGTTTGAAGCAAGACTAAGGAAATAAATTAAGACACATGTGACAGCTACCGCTGCATGGTTTGAATTTTCAAAGTTAGTGGAGGCGACCATGAGAGTAGAAAGAAGTATGATGATTGAGGAACAAGGGGCAGACAATAGGCAAGCAGTGGACAAGGGAAATCAAGTGGAGAGTAAGAAGTTTGCTCCTGGGGTGGAAAATAAGGGATTTTTCAAACGAAGAGGAACGTCAAAGTCTGGATTGGGTTTAGAAGGAACAAGTCAATTGGGGAAGACTTTTAGGAGAAACTACCTAGAACAACTAAGAGAATCTATAGCTAGTGCTAATCAAAAGAAGGTTTCCCATAAATTTTCCATTTCCTTGTAAAGTGTCTTTCATAGGCTCTAGAGCCCAAGCCCATGAGAGTTGTGCATTTTCCTTTTCATTTTGCTCTTTCACAAACATAGATGTTTGATAATTTACTTTTACAGTGTTATAAACCTCCTTATTGCAACCAACAAGAATGCTCACAGACCAAGCCAGTACAAAATACTTTCCATCTGCTTGTAGATCTATGGTGGGATCATTGATGTCATTTGTGTTGCTCAAAAAGCAAAACCTTTCTCCTATTGTTGGGTTAGAGAATTTTGTTAAAGTTACAGAGCTACCAAAGTTTTTGTTTGAGGGCATGTTGTTAGTGAGAATCTTCTTTCCTAATTTGATTGATGCATGGAGTTGTTTGAGATGCCCCCATTTAGGTTGATTCAAATTCCCAAATTCATCAAGTTGAGCATTGTAATCATAAGATGTAATGATGAATGGACCTCTTGATGTTCTTCCAAAGTTTGTGCCTCCATGATACGTGTAATAATTGTTAAAGACACCACCAACTTGAAAAAATCTTGCAACAAAAAATGCTACATCTTCTGCAATTCTGCAAGGGTCTTTATCGTCTCATTTCTTGAACCGTCCCACCCAATTTTCAGTAAACATTTTTGGGCTCTTAGGATTGGTAGAGCTAAAGTTATCACATGAATCCATTGCATGTATTAATGATAGGTTGTGGGGCATCACTTTGTTGGCACATGATCCATGTGACGCCAATATTGAAAGATTCAGACATTTGAGTGCACCAATTGATATATGCTTTTCCTGCATCTGCATAAGGTATCATCTCATTTTCATACTCAATTCTCGATTTGAGATAATATTATTGGCCCTTCTTGTGATGCAAAGAGGTTGGCTTGTTTACACATATTCACTATATTTGTCGTGAAAGTTTGCAATTCAATCTTGCAGACTTGATTGTCAGTTTGTAGTTGGATTCCTAACATATTGTGTAACCACATTGGAAAGCCTATGTAGTTCCACTCGACATACACATAAGGACCAATTCTTATGACAACGTAAAGGCCTACATCTTGGATAAGCTAGAAGAATTTGATAAAATCCAGATGTTTAGAGAAATCATATTTTTGTCATTAAGGCTCGTGACGATTCCAAAAAAATGTAGGTCTCGATTGCATCAAGCCCGCCATCTTTAGCTTTTTTAATGAGATCAGGCCACATTGCTTCTGTACTGTGCGGACAATGAATTGAACCTGAGAAGAAAATGCATCATTCACCATTGATAATTGTAACAACCCGAGTTTTTAGGAAAATTTAAGTTAATTATCTTAAATTGTTGAGCTTTAGTTTCATTAATCTTTGGAATTTGAAATCAAATTGTTACAGTTGAAGAAGTTTTATTGGTTAATGTGGATTCTTTGAGTAGAGTTTTAAATTAATTGGAAGGGATAATTGAATTTCTTGGATAAGAAATTTTGAGATTTTGTGAAATTTGAAAGGGAAGAGGGGAAATTGTGGTTTAAAAAATTTTACCCTCTTTAATTTTGGAATTTGGATCCAAAATTTAAACAAAGAATTAGGAGAAGATAATTGGTTTATTTGGAAGTTATTAAATCAAGTATCTCGAAAGATTTTTAAATTTGGATTTAAGTTAATTTGGAAAGTTAGAATTTAATTGTTTACATGGTTTAGTGCATGAAAGTGATGTGCTAGAGTTGATCCATTAAAACTAAATTAAACATGTACGTTGATGTTAATTAACATGAACTTGATGAGGAGATTTTAGAGGACTCATAATTATGTGAATGTAATATGTAATATGAAGTTAGATGCAACCTCTTTTCCTTTCCAGATTATTTGACTGCATGAAAGTGATGCATGTTTGAAGGTGCTAGTACATGAAATAGATGTACTGGGGCTGATATGTATTAAAGTGATACATACCTAGAAGGTATTGGGGTGTATGTAAGAGGTACACACTCAGTGAGTTATGTGTATATGAAAGAGGTGTACGCTCAGTAGGTTATGTGTATACGAAAGAGATGTATGCATAACCATGTGTACGTAAGAGGTACACATTCAGTGGGGTTATGTGTATACAAAAGAGATGTATGCATAACCATGTGTATGAAAGAGGTACACGCCCCTACATTCATAGAGAGGACTTCGGGTGTACGTAAGAGGTGCACTCTAAGGGAAAGGAAAAAGAGTGAGCCATGTAAGGGAAATCTTCAGGTCCCACTAGTAGAGAGTTTCAGTTCATGTTGCATTTATTGGACATAAATGCTTAGTCTGACCTCGGTAGTGGGGTTACTTACTGAGTATTTTATGCTCATCCTTTCTTATGTTATGTTTTTCAGGTAAAAGCAAGGACGTACCAGCGAGTGACAGAAGGAAAATGCTTCCCTCATGTTTTCATGTTTTAGTGTTTTAAAATTTCAGTCTTGATGTGAGAATTTAGAGTTTCATGGTTGAAATTTTTATTTATCAGACTTCAAGAAATTTATTTTGAAAGATTTTCAGTTATTTGGATGTTACAAAAGTATTTATGTAAATAAATTCGTTTGATTTAGTAAAATTTGTGAGAGAGTCGTTTTGAGGTTTATGCATGTATGAAGTTACGGCATTGTATAAGTCCTAGAAAGTTCGGGTCGTTACAGTTAGTATCAGAGCAGAAATATATTTCTTTCTGACAATAACTTGGAAAAAAAGAAGGATCATAATATGAATGTAGAGCCTAAGTTTTAGGTTCTATAGACTGACTTACGATGTAATTTTCGGTTTTGTGTCCCTTATGGCTAACTACGGATCCTTCGTTCTCACCAAGTTTGTTCTTTCATTAAATGTCTTATGGAAAATGTGTTTAAAAGCTTTCATATCTAAGCTTTATGTACTGAATGATTGTCATTGCTAGTTTAATGACTTGAAAGAAGTTAATATGAGATAACTATTAACTTTTGTATTATGGAAGGAAAGAAGGATCACAATAAGGCCATTTGGCATTAGTTAATTCATGGAAGAATTGATAGAAACAGACATATATTTATGTTCATAGATATTGAAACTTAGTAGAACTATGAAGTATTATGAACTTATGATAAGAAAGAAAGAAAAGGGTGTATTTGTCTAAACCATCGAATAAGCTAGGCGAGTTGGGAATTCGTTGAGGAATAGTATTATGTATTGCATTGAGGGAATAAAAATTGGTGATGCTACAGGAAAATTTTTCACAAAGCACGCGTTCCTAAGTACGAGATTTAAGCTTCTTTATAAGATAAGCAAGAGGTGAGGAAGAGACGGTGGTTTTATTAAAAGTTACTAGGTATTGGGTTCAAAATGTTTCAAGAGAAATTTCGAAAGAATTAATAGATCATAATCAATTTCATGGTGTCAGAGTTGGTGGACTGAGTAAGGTATGGTGTTTGGGTTCTTCATGTAGTATATCTAAAAGAAAGAAGTATTACTAGTTGGAGAATAAAGCGATAGTATGAGGGACTCCTTACAAAACTCATGAAGGATAAATTGGTCAAAGAAGGTGAGGTGGTCGAAATTATAATTGGTTTAAAATGGGAGAAAATAAATTGTTGATCTCAAGGTACTTTGACTTTGTCTATGTCTTTATTGCGATGAAAAAGCTTAGGTTTAATTAGCTATACCAAGAAAGAGGATGAGAATTTGGAAGTTTAAAAGCAATGTTAAATTGTGGAAAGTACCCTAATAAAAGTAGGAAGTTTAAAATTGAATTATAGGTTATAAAAGGGTTGGAAGTGGTCACATATTTTGGTATAGAGATTATGTTTCACTTGGAAAGTGAAGAAAATGTACCTTTAACTTATTGGTCTTAACGAAGATAAGTGGGAGGAAAATAAAAATATTTAATGAAGGTTTTATTATTCTGATAGGATAATGGAAATTAATATTGTTAGGTCAAAGGCTAAGTTGGTTTGGCTTCCTAAGTTAAGAGTTCGTTGGTTGTGCGAATTTGAAATTGACTTCAATTAGTTTTCCTTTGAAAATTTGGAGATGTTATATGAAAGGAGGTATAGACCTTTATGGGCAACTGAAGTTTGAAGTACTATTCACTTATCGATGAAGCAATTCAAAAGTGAGATGATGAGGCGAGGATTACATATCAAAAGCTTTTCGAGATTTGAACTTTCGAGGACGAAAGTTCTAAAGATGGGAAGAATGTAACATCCCAAGTTTTTAGGAAAATTTAAGTTAATTATCTCAAATTGTTGAGTTTTAGTTTTCCTAATATTTAGAATTTGGAATCAAATTGTTACCGTTGAAGAAGTTTTATTGGTTAATGTGGATTCTTTGAGTAGAGTTTTAAATTAATTAGAAGGGATAATCGAATTATTTGGATAAGAAATTTTGAGATTTTCTGAAATTTGAAAGGGAAAAGGAAAATTGTGGTTTTAAAATTTTACCCTCTTTAATTTTGGAATTTGATCCAAAATTTAAGTAAAGAATTAGGAGAAGATAATTGGTTTGTTTGGAAGTTATTAAATCAAGTATCTAAAAAGATTTGTAAATTTGGATTTAAGTTAATGTGAAAAGTTGGAATTTAATTTTGGGATTTAGGATTTTTGGAAAGAAGTGATTTAAAGTTGGTGAATTTATTTTAAGGTTTATTTAATTAATTGGAGAAGAGGTGAAATATTTGAGTTTGATGTGATATATTTATTAAGGAAAAAAAAAAGAAAATATATTTCAAAATTAAATTCAATTTAGAGGAGAAGTAGTTAATTTGGAATTGGAATTAAAAGATGGATTGTTATAGATGGATTTGGAGTTATTGTCAAAATTAAATTAAATTTGAGGAAAAGTAGTTAATTTTGAATTGGAATTAAGAGATGGATGACTATAGATGGATTTGGAGTTATGGTCAAAATTCAATTCAAAATTATGCAGGCTAGTTGTTGGGTCGTTACAGTTGGTATCAGAGCAAAAATATATAATTTGGAGGTCCCAGGATCTTACTACTGGAATGTCTGGTTATTGTCATTTGGATCATTGTATACGAAATTTCTGCTCTAGTGCACTCTTAGGAGAATTAAATTGAGTGTTGCTAGTGTATTCATATATTATCACATCACTTTCATACAATGATCTAGTTATAGATCGGAAGAATGTAACATCCCGTGTATTCATAATTTTGAATTAAATTCACATGAATTTATGTCACGTGGTTTTAAAATTGGATTATTAAATTCACATGAATTTTTCTCTTCCCTCCATCTCTCTCTCCCTCATGTGCTGCACATCCCCCAAATTCTCTCTCTCTCTTTTGTCTTCACGAAGTGCCCCAACCCTCTGAGATTTTTCCTCCCCATCGTTCGTCCCTTCACCTCTAGCTAGCACCTCGCTGCAGACTGTTGGGGTTGATGCCCTAAATCTCGTAGGGTTCTATAGTTTGTAAACCTTGTATGAACAAACTTATATGGGATTAATAATATTTTATTGATTTGTAGGGTCCTATAGGATCCTACTCATTAGGAATGATGTAGGTTTACTGACTACAGTTAAAAACTGGCTAGTGACCCAATTCCAAATAAAAGATATGGGAAAGGCTCAGTTTTTTATGGGTATTCAGATCTTTCGAGATCGAAAGGACAAAATGCTAGCGCTGTCTCAAGCATCGTATATTGATAAGATGCTTGTTAAGTATTCGATGCAAAACTCCAAGAGGGATCTTTTGCCTTTCAGGCATAGAGTTACTTTGTCTAAGGAGTAGTGTCCTAAGACACCTCAAAAAGTTGAGGATATGAGACGGGTCCTCTATGCGTCTGTCGTGGCCAGTTTGATGTATACGATGTTATGTACTAGACCTGACATCTACTTTGTAGTGGAGATAGTTAGAAGATATCAATCTAATTCAGGATATGATCACTGGACAGCCATTAAGAACATCCTTAAGAATCTACAAAGAATGAGGGACTACATGCTTGTGTATGGTTCTAAGGATTTGATTTTTACAGGATACATAGACTCTGATTTTCAGCTTGATAAGGATTCTCGAAAATCAACTTCAGGATCAGTGTTCACTCTTAATGGAGGGGCAGTAGTATGGTGAAGCACCAAGCCAGGGTACATCGTGGACTCCACCATGGAGGCTGAGTATGTAGCGGCTTTTGAAGCTGCTAAGGAGGTCGTTTGGCTCAGGAAATTTCTGACTGATCTGGGCCCATCACACTTTATTGTGATAATAGTGGTGTTGTGGCAAATTTCCGTGAGCCTAGGGGTCATAAACATGGCAAGTACATAAAGCGTGTTGAGATTGGTGTCCTAATTCTCCCGGAGTCTCGTTGTTTTGTAAAGATACACATTGTTTAATGAATAAAATAAATGTTATTTCATTATGACATTTACTCATATCCAATAAACAAAGCTCCTTGGTTATCTTATGTGAACTTAAGCATGTATATGTAATATAAAAGTGGATCATTGTCTTAACTGATAACCTAAATAATTCTATAGTATAAGGATTAAGGTGAGATACCTGATCCTGGTGACACTATGGATACGACCCGCTTTGTAGAGGTTTGCAAGTGTTGTAAACTACTACAGATGGTAGATCCTGACCATTCATATGGAGACGTGCGAGCAGGGGTATCCTATACAAAGAGTTTGTATAAGACCTGGACCACGAGATGACTAGACTTTGTATATAACACCATTGATACTAGAGACTTGCATCTCACCTAAACGACCATAGGTGACACAACTTTAATCCTGAGTGTTTTGGGAACTCCTGCCATTGAGGACGGTTCTTTAATTAGTATGGGCGAGAGTGGCCAAATTTTCAACTCAACATGTCTACCTTTTTGAGGACTTGTCTGATCTGGGAGTTGGGAACTCAATCCACAAGATGGAATTCACTCTTTTCCTAAAGCAGGGATAAGTAGAGAGATTGCTCCCTTAAGGTTGATTCCGGGGCTTGAACATAGTGGCTACAACTTCTCTTTGGAAGAGAGAACTTAGTCATAGTAGAACTATGACTTATGTTCATTAAAGGGATCGGTGGTACTTAAGGAGTTAGATGTAAATACAGGGGCATAACAGTTATTGGCCCAGCTGTACTTACGAGCGATTTGTGAAAGGTTGTCACACTATTGATTGGTTAAGATGGACAAATAATATATCTGTGGTAAGAAGAGTTCAGCTGTCGATCTTTAGTGGAGTGCCTGGCAGTTAACGGATGGTGGATCCTGTGACTAAAGAGTTTAGTCAGTTATTCACGTATCGTTGAAGCTTCGAGCTACAGGTACATAAGGTCCCCTTGGTAGCTCAATGGATTCAGTTGAGGATCATTTCTTGAAATGTTCAAATTGACAAGAGGTATTTCGATTATATATGATATGATCGGTATGATGTATGAGATATATCTAGTGGAGGACTAATGTAAATGAGATTTACATTAAGTGCCATGGAATAGAAAAAGAACTATGGTTTTTTATGTTTCATGAGATGAAATATTAAAACTATAGGTTATAAATATAGTATGGTAAGTTGATTATCATTTATATTTATAATAATATTAATTATTGGATAATTAAATCCTTTTCTCTAATAACCAATTGAGTGGGAGGTTATTGGTGGTTCATGGTAACCGTGAGATAAAAGAAAAATTACTTTCCTAATTTTAGTAAGTTTTTGTCAAAATTGATTTGAGATTTCTCTCTCGGAAAAAGAATCTCACGGAGCTTGTCAAGTAAATACGGATTTACTAAATGACAGCTTGACAAAAGGTAAACGATCGTGTAGTGTTTGTAGGCGATAGACACGCTGCTAAACGATGAGCTAAACATTCGCTCAACTTTTGCTAGACGATTATATAGCTTTTGCTAAACGATTGGGCATCGACCTATATGATAGGTCCAGTCTTCTCCCACTTGCTCAATCGTTTACACGATTGTTGGTTCCTTCATTCTTCTGTCTCATACCAAGTCCACACAGAGCCCACCCTCTGGATTCTCACACTGAGAATACCAAAGTAGTCTTCTTGGTGGTGTCATACTCAACTCAACACCGTCGAGGTTTTGTGGAGGTTGTTCGTGCTGTTGGGGAGTTTGTGACCGAGGCGATCGCAGAAGATGAGTGCGCGGTGTTCGTGCTGTGGAGCGGTCGTGTTGTTCGAGCGTTCGAGGTGGCTGTGTCCGAACGTTCGTGAGCAAGGAGCGTGGAGACGAGTCGACAAACATTCGTAGCATTTCTTCTTGTTTCTTGGTGTATCATGCTGTAATTTCTATATTGAATGCATAACCATTTGTTTTGTTTATGACTGTAATTTGTAATGTTCATACATGATTGTAATTTGGAATGATCTATTCCGCTGCTTATGGAAATCCTCGTGTTCGATTTCCTTCAGAGCAGAAGTATCATCTCATCTGATAGATTATGCATCAAGGGGGCTTGATTGTCACGAAGATAGCTTCGAAGCACAATATTACTGATCCGTTTACAAAGGCCCTCACGGTTACAGTGTTTGAGGGTCACCTACAGAGTATGGGTCTATGGGATAGACCACGGCTGGACTAGGGCAAGTGGGAGATCTTGTACCAGGCGTGTCATGCCCTAGTTTATTGTTTTGTATACTTGTATTTTATTATCTTGTACACCCCACTAGCTTTAGGACAAGTGGGAGATTCTTGGAGTTGATGCCCTAATTCTGGGTCCTATAGTTGTAAACCTTGTATGAACAAACTTGTATGTGATTAATAATATTTGATATTTTATTCACTTTGTCTATAAAATATGTGATATTTTAGTTGCATTAACCACAAACCAATTAACTAACATCCAAGGTTCTCGTTGTAACTTAAACATGTATGTGGAGATATACAAGTGGATCTTTTTTAACTGATAACCTAAATGGTTTGTAGTATATGGACAAGGTTGGGTACCTTATCCTGGTAACACTACGAGTATGGTCTGCTTTGTAAATGTTACAAATGTTGTAAAGTGCTACAAATGATCTGATCTTGATCATTCATGTATTAGACATGCGAGCGAGGATATTCTATACAAAGCAGTTTGTATAAGACCGGACCATAAAATGCTTAGTCTCATTATATAACGTCGTTTATAATAAAGACTTTCATTTCACCAGGATGACCATAGGTAACATGACCTTAATCTTGGGTGAGTTGTAAACTCCTGCCTGTGAAGGCGGTCTTTTGATTTGTATGGGTGAGAGTGGCCAGATCGTTGACTCAAAAAGCCTACCATTTTGGGGATTCTTTTAATTGGGGAGTTAGGAACTCAGCTACACAAGATGAAATTCACTTCGTCCCCGAAGCAGGGGTAAGTAGATAAATTGATCTCTTAAGGGTTGATTCCAGGTCTTGAACAATGTGGCACCACACCTTCTCTTGGCTCGAGAGGGGTTTAGTCATAGTAGGACTATGATGTATTATTCATTAGAGGGATCAGTAGTACTTAAGGAGTTAGATGTAACTACAGGGGAAAAATGGTAATTTGACGTAGCTGTACTTACGAGTAATTTATGAAGGGTCATCGTACTGTTGATTGGTTAAATCCAATGGACACATAAATATATTTGTAGTGTGAAGAGTACAACTATCGGTTTTTAGTGGAGGATGGTAGATAATGTAATTAAAGAGTTTAATTAATTATTCACGTACAGTTGGAGCTTCAAGCTACAGGTCCATAAGGTCCCCTTGGTAGCTCAAAAGAATTTAGTTGAGAATCAGTTTTTTGGTTAATTTGAATTGTTCAAATTAATAAGAGGGAATTTAGTTATATATGATATAATTGACATAAGGTATTTGATACATTATAGTTTAATTGGAGGAATAAATATTTGAATGTGATTCAAATATATTTTCTATAAATGAGATTCATAGTTGTTAATTTTAATATAAATGTGATTTATATTAAATGCCATAAATAGAGAAATAGAACTATAGTTGATATTGTATATGATGCAATATTAAAACTCTATGTTATAAATATAATATGATAAGTTGGTTATCATATTTATTTATATTATTTATTATTTTGAATAATAATCCCTTTTTACTCTTCAACCACCTTAGTGAGTGGTTGAGTAGTTTTTATGGAAAATGGGATAAACAAAATGAGATTTTATTTTTTCCATAATAAAATTAAACAAGTCTACACGAAAAAAGAGAGTCTATACGATAGGTTGATAGACTACAGATTGAAGTTTTTTTGCTATACGATAGTGTTCTTCTTCAATCTTCTTCCTCCTAAAAAACTCAAACACTTTCATTACCAAAATAGTCAGAGCCCACAACTCTTGGGTTTTCACCTTGCATATACCAAAGATTCTTGATGGTTGTTTCTCGTTTTGGTTCGTGAATTTCTTGAAGAAAATCTTCAAGTTTGTTGCTGTGTTCGAGTTCGTGATGGTTGGAGAGGGGTTTACGCGAAGAAACGTTCTTCAAAGGTACAATCTCTTGAACCCTATTTCTTGTTTAAAAAGCATGTTGTAATTTTATGTAGAATGCACAATCTGTATGTTTGCTATAAATTCGTGTTTTTAATCTAAATAGAATTTGGACGATCCACTTCCACTCAAGGATCTCTTTAAAATGAGTTCCTTCAATTGGTATCAGAACCAGGTTTGTGTTCTGATTTCAAATTCCATTTTTGTATTGAAATAGTTTACAGTTTTAGTGGGTTTTAGATTCTGCATTGCGTTTAATTGTTAAATGTATGTGGATGGTTGTTGATGGATGTTTCGGGATAGTAATCTTTGTTTTTGGCTTTCGATTTACTATTACAAAGTTAATTTTTAAGGGCCCTTGCGTTTTTGGCATTTAACTTGCAATCGAGTCTGTATTCGTTTAGTTTTGAATCGTTCGTGAAGCTTCAGAAGAAAGTTTGCAATGCATTTCGATGGAGAAGACGAAACGGTGGCTACATCGTGTAGTTAGAGCTAAACGTTCATTTAGATTTTGCTATGCATTTGTGTAGAGTTTTCTGCACGATCATCTAGCATCTGCTAAATAATCGCATAGCTAATGCTACGCGATCATGTAGTGCGTTGGCTACATGATCGCGTAGGTGCTCGATGGGTAGACGATCATGCGGTAGAACATTCAGTGGGAGGAAAGTGGAGTATATGATACTTCACTTTAACCTCTACACATTTCTCCCTAAAAGTTCACACTGTGAGATCTATTCTTGGCCTCGAGGCACCATGGGTGTCCCCCTACGGGTGGCATTTGAGTAGGTCAATATCAAGGTGAATGGAGAGAGTGTTCATAGTAAATGGGAGCGGAACGTGTGGCAACATATCCCTCGGTCTCTCTTATTAGGTTGGATAAAGTTTCGTGCATTGCCTCGTGGCATCATGGGTGTCCCCCTAAAGGATGACAGTTTTGCATAACTCTTTATTTGATTTCCAGAAATGGATAAAGTTACACAACTCCTGGGTTCTCACCCTGAGCATACCGAAGGTTCCTAGTGGTTGTGTATCGTTTTGGTTCTTGAATTTCTTGAAGAAAGTTTTCAAGTTTTCTACTGTGTTCGAGTTCATGATGGTTCGAGAGGGGTTTACACAAAGAAACATTCTTCAAAAGTATAATCTTTTGAACTCTATTTCTTGTTTAAAAAGCATGTTGTAATTTTATTTAGAATGCATAATCTGTATATTTGCTATAAATTCGTGTTTTCAATCTAAATTGAATTTGGACGATTCACTTTCGCTCAATGATCTCTTTAAAATGAGTTCCTTCACAAATAGCATCGCCATTGCCTCCAGCCAGCTTCCGCTCCGTCTGCTAGATCTGAGTGTGTCGCTCGTCTACAGCCACTGATCTGCCACGCAGATTTTCTTTCCTTCGTCACTGTTCTTGTTGGATCTTGGCTTCGGGATTAAAGTTGGTGTAGAATTCATTTTCTATTTAGAGGGTCGATTTTGTTGGCGTTTTCGGCACAGTTTGAGAATGTTAATTTGAGTGTTGCTAGCATTTGATTGCTTGAGCTAGTCTTGGAATTTCAACTCGAGGTAAGTAATCTTACTCTTGGGCCAGGTGATAAATTTAAGATTTATTTTGAGGATTATAAGACCATTTACAAGAATAATTTTGTTGAGTTTGAGGTTTAATGAACTGTTTAGAAAAGATATATGAGCATGTGATAATATGTCTAAAGTATGTTATAGGTATATGGGCATGATTTATATTAGGAGACATATTAAAAGAACGATTGAGCATGACCCTAAATTATGAGTTAAGTGGCACTACCACTGGAATGTCTTAAAGCTAGGTGAGAATTAGGCATTTGTCGATGTATATAGTTATATGATTTATTATGAAAGTATGTATGCTATATGATGTATTACAAAATTCCGAACATTTGATTGTTGACATGATTTAGTGCATGAAAGTGACATGCTAGAGTTGATCCATTAAAACTAGATTAAACACGTACGCTGAGGTTAATTAACATGAGCTTATAAGGAGATTTTAGAGAACTCATGATTATGTGAATGTTATTTGTAACATGAAGCTAGATGCAACCTCTTTTCCTTTCCATATTATTTGACTACATGAAATCGATGCACATCTAAATGCGCTAGTACATGAAATAAATGTACTAGGGCTGGTGTGTATGAAAGTAATACACACTTAAAAGGTACTGGGGTGTACGTAAGAGGTGCACGCTCAGTGGGTTATATGTATATGAAAGAGGTATATACATAACCATGTGTACGATAGAGGTATGCATCCCTACATTCATAGAGAGGATTTGGGGTGTACGTAAAAAGTACACACTCAGTGGGTTATGTGTATATGAAAGAGGTGTATGCATAACCATGTGTACGTAAGAGGTACACATTCAGTGGGTTATGTGTATACGAAAGAGGTGTATGCATAACCATGTATACGAAAGCGGTGCACGCCCCTACATTCATAGAGAGGACCTGGGGTGTATATAAGAGGTGCACTCTAGAGGAAAGAAAAAAGAGTGATCCATGTAAAGGAAATCTTCAAGTCCCATTAGTAGAGAGTTTAAGTTCATGTTGCATTTATTGGACATAAATATTAGCCTGACCCCGGTAGTGGGGTTACTTACTGAGTATTTTATACTTATCCTTTATTATGTTATGTTTTTCATATAAGAGGAAGGACATATCGACGAGTGACAGAAAGAATCCATGATCGTGCCATTGGGACCAAAGAAATGCTTCCGCTCACGTTTTCATGTTTTATAAAATTCCAGTCTTCATATGAGAATTTAGAGTTTCATGGTTGAAATTTTTATTTATTTGACTTCATGAAATTTATTTTAAAATATTTTGAATTATTTGGATGTTACAAAAGTATTTACATAAATAAATTCGTTTGATTTAGTTAAAATTTGTGAGAGAGTCATTTTGAGGTTTATGCATGTATGAAGTAATGGTCTTGTATAAGTCCTAGAAAGTCGAGTTATTACAGTTGCTATCAGAGCCTAAGTTTTAGATTCTATAGACTGGATTACGATGTAAATCTCGGTTCCTGTCCCTTATGGCTAACTACGAACCCTTTGTTCTCGCCGTATGTTCTTTCATTGGAATTTTTATGCAAAATATATTTAAAAGCCTTCATGTCTAAGCTTTATGTATTGAATGATTGTCATTGCTAGTTTAATGACTTGAAAGAAGTTAATATGAGGTAACTATTGGTTTTTGTATTATGGAAGGAAAGAAGGATCACAATAAGGCCATTTGACGTTATTAATTCATGGAAGAACTGATTGAAACGAACATATATTTATGTTCATAGATATGAATTTAATTAAATTTTGAATTATACAAATTAAGTTTAATTTTGACAATAACTTCAAATATATTTATGCTCTGATTGAAGGAAAGAAGAATCACAATAAGAAAATCAATTAGGCATTTGTGAAATTTTACCCTCTTTAATTTTTGATTTTGGATCCAAAATTTAAGTAAAGAATTAGGAGAAGATAATTAGTTTATTTAGAAGTTATTAAATCAAGCATCTAAAAAGATTTGTAATTTTGGATTTAGGATAATTATGAAAGTTGGAATTTAATTGTTTACATGATTTAGTGCATGAAAGTGATGTTCTAGAGTTGATCCATTAAAACTAGATTAAACACGTACGTTGAGGTTAATTAACATGACCTTGATGAGGAGATTTTAGAGGACTCATGATTATGTGAATGTGTTATATTAAGTTAGATACAACATCTTTTCTTTTCTAGATTATTTGACTGCATGAAAGCGATGCATGTCTGAAGGCGCTAGTCTATGAAATAGATGTACCAGGGTTGGTGTGTATGAAAGTGATACATATCTAAAGGGTACTGGGATGTACGTAAGAGGTGTATACTTAGTGGGTTATATGTATACGAAAGATATGTATACATAACCATTTGTATGAAAGAGTTATGCATCCCTACATTCATAGAGAGGATCTAGAGTGTATGTAAAAGGTACACACTCAGTGGGTTATGTGTATACGAAAGAGGTGTATGCATAACCATGTGTACATAAGAGGTACACATTCAGTGGGTTATGTGTATACGAAAGAGGTGTATGCATAACCATGTATATGAAAGAGGTACACACCTCTACATTCATAGAGAGGACCTGGGGTGTACGTAAGAGGTGCACTCTAGGGGAAAGGAAAAAAAGTGAGCCATGTAAGGAAAATCTTTAGGTTCTACTAGTAGAGAGTTTCAGTTCATGTTGTATTTATTGGACATAAATGCTAAGCCTGACCTCGGTAGTGGGTTACGTACTGAGTATTTTATACTTATCCTTTCTTACGTTACGTTTTTCAGGTAAGAGCAAGGACGTACTAGTAAGTGATAGAAGGAATCCGTGACCATGCCATTGGGACCAAAAAATACTTCTGCTCATGTTTTCATATTTTAATGTTTTAAAATTCCAGTTTTGATGTGCGAATTTAGAGTTTTATGGTTGAAATTTTTATTTATCAGACTTCATAAAATTTATTTTGAAAGATTTTCAGTTATTTAGATGTTACAAAAGTATTTTCATAAATTAGTTCGTTTGATTTAGTTAAAATTTATGAGAGAGCCGTTCTGAGGTTTTTACATGTATGAAGTAGTGGCCTTGTATAAGTCCTATAAAGTCGAGTCGTTACAATAATTATGTCATTTGAATCATACGAGACATTATTTCCCTTACAAAAAGATAAGGAAGTTAAAGTTGCAACGATGAGAAGAACGAGCCATTGAAGCTTTAACATCTTTGATCCCACAACTTATATGTTTGGTTTATTCATTTGTCTTATTGATGTGTTTATTTATATAGGAAAACATGGTGATAAGGTGAAGGATCTTTCCTATTTATATTTGTATTCTAATTGTTATTGAATTCTAAATATAGAAAACATGTCAATGAATTTTAAGTGGCAAAACTACTTTATTAATATGAGTTGCATTTTCTAAATTTGGAAAGCACTAGTCAGCCTTATCGTTAAATATTTTTTTTACTCAACAAAAAATATTATATGCAATTAACAAAATTGTGTTTTTTCAACTCAAATTTTCTTTTTTATTTTTCATCTTCGGTTTAAATTAGTAAGCCATAAACTAGCTGCTTAGGCTAATATAATATGTTGAATAAGTTCAATCAGTGTGAGAGTTATATTTAGTTCGAGCTAAATCTCGTTAGTTTGAGGCTCATGGTATTCCACAATGTAAGATGATAGTATTTGGGAGTTTTCAAGTGCTCATTGAAGTATTTCCCATCTCCCAACTACTCAAAAATCCTCTCCATCACCTATTTGGTTTCATTTAGAAACTTCTTATGGTACAATATGATTTTGTTACCGATAAGAAAAAATTACATTTCTTGATGTGAAAGTTGTGAAATTATTTAAATAATAATCCACGACAAATATTATAAATGATTTTGTAGTGTTTTAATACAATATGTTTTACTCCAATTTCATATTAAATCATCCAGTATCATTTTATATTAAATCATCCAGTATCATTTTTGTGACAGATTTTATCATGTGACAAATTTATTATTATTTAGGCTAGATTTTCTTTATTGTCAAAGTTCTTTATCATACTATTATAAAAATCCTTATTCTATTTATAAAAAAAAAAAAAGAAGACTTTTTAGTTGGATTAATAATCTCCAACAAAATTTTCTTATTTAAATGTTTTTTTTAGGTTAGAAGATATTTTTCCAAAAAAAAAAAAAAGTTGTTTTCAAATATAGGAAAATGAACCAAAATATTTATAAATATAGAAAAATTTCACTGTCTATCTGTGATAGATTGCGATAGATTACTATCTGTGTATATCTATATGATGATAGATACAGATAGTAGTCTATCACGGTTTATCGCTTTCTATCATAGATAGACTATAATATTTTACTATTATTTGTAAATATTTTTAATAGTTTTATCATTAAAATGATTTTCCAAAAAAAAAAAAAAAGACAATTGTATGTAAATATTCTAATTTTTAAAGAAAACAAAGGGTAGACTTAGATAAGGTTAAATTTCTTAGAAAACATATCCATGCATGCATAGAGTCTAACAAATATTTGAGGAAGGTATTCCAAAATTGTCTCCTTAAGGACTTTGGAATTACCAAGAAAATGCATCAAAACACGGGTATAAGTAGATATAACATTTCATCTTAAAATTCTACGTCAGGACTTTTGTTAATATTTTTTAGTTTTATTTTAGGGATTATTTAAAAGTTGGGAGCTTGATTGTTCAATTTTGGAACATGACTAATTTGACACAAACCGCAAACTTATGGGACCAAGTGTGTTTGCTAGGTACAAATTAGAAATTGAGTACCGATGTGGTGTTAAGCCACACTTGCTTCAACACTTAAGTCAGTTCGACAGTAGAAAATAGTAGACTTTGGTCATTTTTATATGATAGTCATGCGTAACTAACGCTTGGGCTAATAATTGTCCGTCTTCAATTTTTCAGAACCGTTAAGTTAATGCTCACTAGACGGTTATGTTACCACCACTTGATATTGTAATTGATGCTTAAATGTATCACCCACTCAATTCCTCAACAGTTCATTTATGGACCATCAATTGAGAATCTATATGATTCAAACTCAATTACTTTGAGGCACTTCAAGGGTTCTATAGAGGTCTTCCATGAATCCTCCAAGGTCCCTCATATGGATGTCCTCCAAGATCCCATATATGATTTCTAAGTCCTCCATAGGTCCTATAGAGATCTTCCATTAGTCATCCGAGGTCCCCCATGTGACTATTAAGTCCCTTCATAGATCATGTAGAGGTTTTCCATGGAGTCCTCAAGGTTCTCGTTGTGACTCCTAAGTTCTGTAGAGGTCTTTCATGGGTCCTTCAAGGTCCTCCATGTGACTCCTAAGTCTTCCATCGGTCTAAATAGAGGTTTTTTTTTTTTTTTTTTTTTTTTTTTTTTTTTTTTTTTTTTTTTTTTTTTAAGTTCTCCATGTGACTATTAGGTCTTTCTAGGTACTACTGAGCTATTTATGAAGAAACGGTGAAGTTCCATTGCGGAAGCGAGGATCGATCACAAAAATTATTTTTACAGAATAGAAATTTTACAGAACCTAATATGCATTATCACAAAATATTACAACATGCAAAAAGAGAAGGAAAATATAAATAAGGGTTAGGAAAATAGGAAACTTACCCTTGAAGAACCGTTCTTCACGAATTTCCTCCTCTTCGATCACGAACAATCACGACCCAAGATGGCCACCACCACAACATTTTTCTCTATATTCTCTGTAAAGGAAGAGAAGCACAGAAGGTATGCGCTCTGTGATTTTTTAGAGAGGGAGAGGCTGAGAGAAGAAGAGAGTGACTTTTTGAGAAATTGCAAAGAGATCGAAAAAAAACATAGAACTGTAAATCTTTTTCACAATTTTTCTGTGAAGAAGAATATCTCCCAAAAAAAATTTTCCACTCTTCACGATCAACATGAGAGAATTAAGGGGAGGGAAGTTATTTCCCTCTCTTTAAAATTAAAATTAAAATTAAATTAATTTTAATTAAAATAAATATATTATATGTATATATAATAATTATCTTATTATATATATATAACTATATGTTATATCATATATAACACATAATCTATAGTTTTATATTGTATCAAATACAATATAACCTATAGTTTTAATTCTCTCATTAATGCATGACATTTAATATAAATCCCATTTATAATAAATTTGATTATATGAATCCAATTCACATAATTAATATTTGAATCATATTCTCATATTTATTTCCTCTTAAAATAAACTTTATATTATAATGTATCAAATACACTATATTAATTATATCATAAATAATGAAGTTAAATTAATTACATCACATATAATTAATTCCCTCAATTAATTTGAATGATTCAAATTAATCAAAAAATGTTTCTCAATAATCCCTGTTGAGTTTTAGAGGGGACCTTGTGGACCTGTAGATTGAAGCTCCAATGGTATTTGAATAATTAGTTAAACTCCTTTAGTTAAATTATTCAACATCCATTAACTGTCATCACTCCACTAAAGATCGACAACTAAACTCTTCGCACTATAGATATATTTCTGTGCCTATTGGATATAACCAGTCAACAGTGCAATGATCCTTCATAAATTGCTCACAAGTACAGTTAGGCCAAAATTACCATTTTGCCCCTGTAGTTACATCTAACCCTTTAAGTACCACTGATCCCTCTAATGAAAAATAAGTCATAGTTCAACTATGACCAAATCCCTACCGGGCCAAGACAGGATGTGGCGCTACATTATTCAAGTCCCAGAATCAGCCTTTAAGAGAGCAATTTATTTACTTACTCAAACATTAGGGAATGAGTGAATTTCATCTTGTGTAGTTGTGCTCGCAACTCTCCAATCAGACGAATCCCCAAAATGGTAGGTTTATTGAGTCGACGATCTGGCCACTCTCACCTATACAAATCAAAGGATCATCTTCATAGCCAAGAGTTCATAACTCACTCAGGATTCAGGTCATATCACCTATGGTCATCCTAGTGAAATGTAAGTCTCTATTATTAACAGTGTTATATAATGAGACTAGTCATTTCGTGGTCCAGTCTTATATAAACTCCTTTGTATAGAACACCCCCGCTCACATGTTCTACATGAATGATCAAGATCATATCATTTGTAGCACTTTACAACAATTATAACATCTACAAAGCGGGTCGTATTCGTAGTGTCACCAAGGTAAGGTACTCAGCCTTATCTATCTACTATAGATCATTTAGATTATCACTTAAACATGATCCACCTGTATGTCTCTACATACATGTTTAAGCTATAGAAGATAACCATAGATGTTAGTTATTGGTTTTGGGGTTAATGCTACTAAATTTCGAATAAAAAATCTCATATTTTATTAAATAAATAAAATATTTGTACATACAATTACAAACTACAGGACCCATAAGATTAGGGCATCAACCCCAACAATCTTCCACTTGTCCTAAAGCGGTGAGGTGTATAATATAAAAGTCACACTAATATAAAAGTACATATAAAACAATAAACTAGGGTATAATACACGCCCAGTACAAAATCTCCCATTTGCCCTAGGCTAGATGTGGCTTGTCTCGTCTGCAGGTGACCCTCAAACACCTTAGCTGCGAGGGTCTTTGTAAATGGATCAGCAACGTTGTACTGCAAAGTTATTTGCGTGACGATCACGTCCCCTCGATGTATAATCTTTTGGGTGAGATGCTACTTTTGTTTTATCTGCTTCCCACGCTTATAATTTCTAGGCTCTCAGGAATTAGCCACAATACCACTATTATCACAATAAAGGGTGATGGGATTTGACATGTCATGAACCACTTCCAAATAAGTCAATGATTTCTTGAGCCATACAACTTCCTTAACAACTTCACAAGCCGTTATATACTCAGTTTCCATAGTAGAGTCAGCAATGCACTCCTGCATGGTGCTTCTTCAGACTGTTGTCCCTCCATGAAGAGTGAACACTGATCGTGTATCGAGTAAGGATCGTATCCTTAGAACCATATACGATCATGTAGTCTCTCATTCTCCATAGATACTTGAGGATGTTTTTAACGACGGTTCAGTGATCAAATCCCAAATTAGACTGATATCTATTAACTATCCCCACCACATAGCAAATGTCAGGTCAGTACATAACATCGCACACATTAGGCTACCAACAGTCGATGCATAGGGGATCCATCTCATTTCTTCAACCTCTTGAGGTGTCTTAGGACACTGTTCCTTAGACAATATAACTCCATGTTGTAAAAGGAGTAAACCTCTCTTGGAGTTCTGCATTGAAAACTTGACAAGCATCATGTCAATGTATGATGCCTGAGACAGGGCTAGCATTTTGTTCTTTCGATCTCTAAAAATCTGAATGCCTAGAACAAACTGCGCATCTCCAATATATTTCATTTGGATGATATGTGTTGATGGAAGTTCGTTGTGCACTCAAGTTTCCCTAGCGGTATCCAAGTGTAAATTCCTTTGAGTTTCCTGGTAAGTCCACGGTTGAACACAGGGACTTGTGAAAATAGTTTGCGTTGGTAATTTTTATGAAGAACTTTGCGGTAACCGGATAAATAAATAAAGTGTTGGGTTTGTTGTTTACGTTGATGAAAAAGAAATAAATGCGGCGCAGTTTGAAAAAGAGTTGGTAAACGGGAGATGCGATGAATATGCGGTGAACGGGTTGAGAAGGGTTTTGGCTAACACTACCTCGAATGCATTCATGCTTTGCGATCATGCAATATGCATACAATAGTAAACCATCTCTCGATATGAATTCTACGACTTCTAATACTAGAACGCATGCGTTATATGCGATAAGTCTATAGGACCTACACATAAGCCTCTATTCTTATTTATGCGATAACAGGATAGTACACACAAAAATAAGGCGACCACATAATATCATTCCTATCTCTAGGATGCATCCGATACAAGTTGACAAACAGAGCTTATCTCTAAGTCCCTATCTCTTGTTTATGCAAGTCTAACCTTGCTCTTTCGAGTCCAGATTCTAACCTAGCTCTCTCGAGACATTAGGTTCTTTCTTTAGACTCTCTCTCGATTAACTCTAAAGGGTATTTTGCACAGCATAAAACAAGATAATTGCAAGCAACGAACTTTCTAGGTCATGTTAGCTTATTCTTCTCAACTCATTCGACTAGTTTAACTACTCATGCATATTAAGAGAGTGAACAGATGTAGAAATAGAACTTTCATTGTATAAATATGAAGATAAAGTACAAATTAACAATGCAATTATAGAATAAAGAGCCTGGTAGCAATCTCTTGCTTCCAGGCGTTTACACTGTTTTTCTACTCGTGCTCTAAAGATAATCTCGCTCTCGCGAGAGTCGGCCTGTTCTCCGCTCCTACGCCCCAAGGTTCTCTCTCGAGTTGCCCTGAGCAATCTCCAGTGCCACCACTCTTCTCTTGCTCCACCTTAAAAGGAAAAGGAAAACTATGGACAACGACGTGAACTTGTGAAATAAAAGATTGTAAAAACGGTGAACCCCTTCTCTGAAGAATGCCTTTGGTATTTATAGAGCATCTATGGTGAAAGGCGGTTTCTCTCTCCTGATTGTACAGATGAGACAACTTTAATTCCTGACTGATGGGCTGAATAATTGTCACCGATAAAGCTGAATGTACTTTGTGACTGTTATCGACTGTTAATTAATTTGGATTTGACTGTCATCAGCTTTCTATCCCATCGTGCTTAATTGGCCTTTCACCCAGATGTACCCATCATGTTGTGCTGATCAAGTTGCGGAAATCCTTCTTGGGCGAATGTTTGTGAGCACGATCAACGCAAAGTCTTGCGGTGAATTTGCGCTCGACCAATGATTCCTAAGATCGCAATTCTTGCATTGCGTTAACGCATATTTTGCATAAAAAATACAAAGATCAACTGTTCTAATGCGCTGAATGCATGCGACCGCAATATTATGAAAACGATGCTTAATGGACGCAAATTAACATATTTTATCAATGCAATCTAACATTGTTTAAGAACTTAGTACTATGATAATGTGCATCTCTGTCCGTTATCACACCCCAAAATTTAAACAATGCTTATCCTCAAGCATAAGCTAAAGATTCCTTTAGCATGTCAACCGCAATGTTCTTTTCTTAGATTTCTCAAGAATACTTCGTTCAAATCCTATATACCTGAATTTTCTTAAGTCTTATTCAAGTCTCTTCTTAAAATATTTCTAAGACCTAGGGACTGCAAGCTTAACTTTCAAAAGAACTTTACTAAATTCCGGAAAATCGCATGATTTATTTCAAAAAGAAAATTTTTTCTACCGGGGTGAAAAATGATTTTATCCTTGCGTAAAAATTTTCTTCATTGATATTTTTTTTCTGACCTTACGCTGATTCGCGCTCCTTGCCTTCGTTTTGGCTTGCCCACATGGATGTCATGCGGACATCCAACTGCGAGCAATGCACTATTTCTCAAACTAAACTCATACCTTTTTGGCAGTGGAGTTGCAGTCATTTATTTATGCGTTGATCCTGGTGACTTACTTTCGTTTTGGCTTGCCTCCACGTGTGTCATGCGGACATCCAACTACGGGTAAGTGCCTTTCACAACTTAACTCTTATCAACATGGGTTTCCCATTGCGTTGATAATGGAGTTGTTATTCTAAAAAAAAAATTTCTAGAAAATAGCAAGGTCGAAAATGAATACCTCACCCCCAAATATAAAATGCGGCAATGTCCTCATTGCCAAAAGATGAAAATAAGTCATGCGATGTTCTAGAATGCATTATAAAGAGAGTTTGAAAGAAAGCTAGCAAACCCCTAACTTCTAGAAATATTTATGAGGTGACTATCTTAAGATTAAGTTGACTCTAGTATATATGAAAGACATTAAAGCATATTTTTCATTATTGAAATCATACTTGGCAAAGAGACAACATGCGGTAAACTACTAAATTTATATATGTCAAATGATTGTGGTGATCAAAGAGGATGCGATGATAAAACTTTGAAAACTGAAATGTAATGTGATAGCACAAAATTTGAAATAAAGATAAGGAAGAGTACACCCCCAAATTTTGCGTTGTCGCCCGCATTGTGTATTGACGCATCCATCTTTGCGGCGATCTTTCTTCTGTAGATTACGATGATGGAGTAAGATAAGTGCTTCTTCGTGTGACATCTCCGCAATCCAGCACCTCGATCGTTGCAAGAAAAACAAAGAGAGAGTCAAATTATTTTAAACAAAATAAAACTCGTTATCGCATTTTTTTTTGTATAAATAGAAATAGTAAAATAAGGATAGATAAAGATTGAAAGGATATAGTGAAAATTCCGAATAGTGGAGAAGAGTTGAAGAATCGATGTTTCCCAAAACTTGCGTCCTTGATGAGGTTGAATCATATAATACTCAGGGACCACTTATTTCTGGCTAATTTGTTCACGTCCATGGTGGCTTTTCTCTCTTTTCTTTATCCTTTGAGATCTTTTGCCTTAATCCGGAGTTTTTCCCCCTGAATGCTCATTATAATTTCCCCTTGCGCATATCAATTTGAGCGTGACCGGTTGAAAGGAATGGTCTTCTCAATATGATGGGCGCATCTTCTTCCGCTTTATAATCCAAAATGTGGAAGTTTGCCGGTAGGATGAATTTATCGATTGAAATTGCGGCATTTTTCAACTCTCCCTCAGGGTGTAGTCGAGATTTGTTCGCGAGCAAGAGTGTTTCCTTTGTGGGCGTAAGTGTGCCGGTATTCAATTGTTTTTAGATTGACAGTGACATTATGTTTATACTTGCCCCAAGATCGCATAGTGCTTGGCCACTGAAGGACCCTCCGATAGAGCATGGGATCGTGAAGATTCCTGGGTCATCCATTTTAGGTGGGATCATAGCATTTTACGCTGCAGCTACTATTGCGATCTTTCCTTCCTCATTTTGTTCCTCTTTCAGTCCTTGCAGAGTTACTGGTGGTTAGACTTCTTCTATTCCAAGATCTAGAGGCTTAAGGGTGGACGCAACTTCAGGGTCTATTTTCTCGGGCTTCTCCAAACTATAGGTCAACGGGTCTTCGGTTGTCGCCGTATTCAAGTTGGTTGCAATGTGCTTTTCCCCTACTTCTGTAGTCATGTTGTCGCTTAGCAAGGAGACTGTTAAGCATTGTTCCTTCCCATTACCTCCAACATTGCGAGGGAGCTCAGTTGAGCTCGGCAACACTTCTTACGGTCTGTTTTTTAGCTCGTCCGCAATTTGTCCTATTTGGATTTTGAGATTTCTGATGGATGTAGCTTAGTTCTGAAGCACTGATTTGTTTTTCTCAATGTATTGCTTCAACAAGCTCTCTAAGGACGAAGATTGCGGTGGTTGTGAGCTGTTAGCTTGGCTTTGCGTTGGACCGTTATTTTGCAAAAAAAATCCAAGCGGCCCTCCTTTTTGTGCCATAGGTTGAAAACTTTGCTGTTGATTTTTTCACACAAAATTTGGGTAGTTTATCCACCTGGGGTTATATGTATTGAATAGGGATTATCTCTCATGAAGCATACCGACTGCGGGTTTGTTGGGCATTCCTCCATCGGGTGAGCATCACCGCAAATGACACAACTTGCGGTCATTTGAGTGATTGTGCTGAACTACCCATTCTTCACTCTCGTATTATTAATTGCGATGCCTTATATCAGACTCATTTGATTTTACAGGGATGCGATGGCCCCATTGTTTGCGTCATTTTCTTTGATTCTTAATCTCTGATCGCTTTCCCTCAAATCCTCGTGATTTTTGGAAATGCGATGAAGTATACTCTTTGTCTTCTCATATATTTTTTTTAGCAGACCACCAGCAGTTGCCGTATTGGTAGCGGTCTGCGAAAAGGGGTTCAATCCTTGGTAGAAAATCTTCATTTGCAGGCAATCTGGTAAGCCATTGTGTGGACAGTCTCTTACCAGCCACTTAAACCTCGCCTAAGCATCACTGAGCGATTCGTCATCTTCTTGTTCAAAGTTTGTTATTAATTTCCTTCTCCTAGCGTTCTCAGTTAGTGGGAAATACTTCTTCATAAACTTTTCCACCACCTATTCCCATGAAGTGATCTCTCCTAGTTTGAGAGAATATGCCCATTTCCTCGCTTGATCACACAAAGAAAATGGAAACAGAGTTAGTCGAACTTCCTCGATTGAGATAATCGGGAACACAAAAGTGTTGCAAATTTCTATGAAGCTCTAGAGGTAGGCGTGCGGGTCTTCGCCACGCCTTCCTTCAAACTGCCCAGTAGCCTAGATCATCTGTAACATTATCGACTTCATTTCAAACCTCGATCCATCTAGCATTGGCCTCATGATTCCTAGAGAGAAATCGTAGAGGTTAGGTGACGCATAGTCCCAGATGGGTCTATTGCGGTCATTACCAAAAGGATGAGGTTGGCCATTATATTATTCACGTTAGTGGACCTTGCGTCTGGTTGCTCCGCCATTCTTGGTGTTCTTTCTTGTTGTTGTGCGCAGTCTTTTAATCTTCTTCTGAATGTCCTCTTAATCTCCGAGTCGTAATTCGCCAGAGATTGAGAGTCTGCAAAGAAATCAAAAAATTACCATTAGCACTCTATTTTGCAGAAGTCCCCGACAACGGTGCCAAAAACTTGATGCTTGTATTTTATGAAATGGAAATATGGATGATATGCGTTGATGGAAGTTCATTGTGCACTCAAGTTTCCTCAGCGGAATCCAAGTGTAAATTCATCTGAGTTTCCTGGTAAGTCCAGGGTCGAACACAAGGACTTGTGAAAATAGTTTGCGTTGGTAATTTTTATGAAGAACTTTGCGGTAACCAGATAAATAAATAAAGTGTTGGGTTTGTTGTTTGCGTTGATGAAAAAGAAATAAATGCGGCGAGTTTGAAAAAGAGTTTGTAAACGGGAGATGTGATGAATATGTGGTGAACGGGTTGAGAAGGGTTTCGGCTAACACTACCTCAAATGCGTTCATGCTTTGCGATCATGCAACATGCATACAATAGTAAACCATCTCTTGATGTGAATGCTATGGCTTCTAATACTAGAATGCATGAGATATATGTGATAAGTCTATAGGACCTACACATAAGCCTCTATTCTTATTTATGCGATGACAGGATAGTACAAACACAAATAAGGCGACCATATAATATCATTCCTATCTCTAGGATACATGCGATGCAAGTTGACAAACAAAGTTTATCTCTAAATCCCTATCTCTTTTTTATACAAGTCTAATCTTGCTCTTTCGAGCCCAGATTCTAACCTAGCTCTCTCGAGACATTAGGTTTTTTCTTTAGACTCTCTCGACTAACTCTAAAGGGTATTTTGCATAGCATAAAACAAGACAATCGCAAGCAATGAACTTCCTAGGTTATGTTAGCTTATTCTTCTCAACCCATTCGACTAGTTGAGCTACTCATGCATATTGAGAGAGTGAATAGATGTAGAAATAGGACTTTCATTGTATAAATATGAAGATGAAGTGCAAATTAACCATGCAAGTATAGAATAAAGAGCCTGGTAGCATCTCTTGCTTCCAGGCGTTTACACTGTTTTTCTACTCGTGCTTTAAAGATAATCTCGCGAGAGTTGGCCTGCTCTCTGCTCCTACGCCCCAAGGTTCTCTCTCAAGTTACCCTGAGCAATCTCCGGTGCCACCACTCTTCTCTTGCTCTGTCTTAGAAGGAAAAGGAAAACTATGGACAGCGGCGTGAACTTGTGGAACAAAAGATTGTAAAAATGGTGAAACCCTTCTCTGAAGAATGCCCTTGGTATTTATAAAGTATCTATGGTGAAAGGCGGCTTCTCTCTCCTGGTTGTACAGATGGGACAACTTTAATTCCTGACTGATGCACCGAATAATTGTCACCGATAAAGCTGAATGTACTTTATGACCATTATCGGCTGTCAACTTAGTTTGGATTCGACTGTCATCAGCTTTTTGTCCCATCGTGCTTAATTGGTCTTTTCACCCAGATGCACCCACCATGTTGCATTGACCAAGTTGCGGCGATCCTTCTTGGACGAATGTTTATGAGCACGATCAACACAAAGCCTTGCGGTGAAGTTGCGCTCGACCAATGATTCCTAAGATCGCAATTCTTGCATTGCATTAACGCATATTCTACACAAAAAATACAAAGATCAACTGTTCTAATGCGCTGAACGCATGCGACCGCAATATTATGAAAACGATGCTTAATGGACGCAAGTTAACATATTTCATCAATGCAATCCAACATTGTTTAAGAACTTAGTACTATGATAACGTGCATTTCTGCCCGTTATCAGAAAGAAAAGAAGAGAAAGGGAGTTGTAATTCCCTCCCTTATTATTAAAATAATAATTAATATAAATATAAATATGATAACTAACTTATCATATTATATATAATTATATAATTATATGTTATATCAAATATAACATATAACTTATCGTTTTAATATTGTATCACATACAATATAAGTTATAGTTTCTTCTCTCTTATATGGAATTTAATATAAATCATTTTTATATTAAATTTAACAACTATGAATCCAATTTATAGAAATTATATCTGAATCTCATTCAAATATTTATTTCCTCTCATTAAACTATAATGTATCAAATACATTATAGCAATTATGTCACATATAATCGAATCAACTTAATTATATCATGTATAATTAAATCTCTCTATTAATTTAAGCAATTCAAATTAATCCAAAAACTGATTCTCAATTAATCTTATTGAACTACCAAGCGGACCTCATAGACCTCTAGCTTGAAGTTCCAATGGTACATGAATAATTAATTAAACTTTTTAATTAAATTATTCATCATCTATTAACTGTCGCGCATTCTACTAAAGACCGACAACTGCACTCTTCGCTCTACAGATATATTTCTGTGTCCATTGGATATAACCAATCAAAAGTACAATGACCTTTCACAAATTGCTCGCAAGTACAGCTAGGCCAAATTATCGTTTTGCCCTTGTAGTTATATCTAACTCCTTTAGTATCACTGGGTCCTCTAATGAACAATAGATCATAGTTCAACTATGACTAAACCTCTCTCAGGCTAGGAGAGTGTGTGGTTCCACATTGTTCAAGATCTGGAATAAGCCCTTCAGGGAGCAATTTATTTACTTACCCTTGCCTCCGGAAAGAAGTGAACTCCATCTTATGTAGTTTTGTTCCTAGCTCTTCAATCATACGAATCCCCAAAAAGGTAGGCTTGTTGAGTCGACGATCTGACCACTCTCACCCATACAAATCAAAGGACCACCCTCATAGGCAGAAGTTCACGACTCACTCAGGATTCAGGTCATGTTACCTATGGTCATCCTAGTGAAATGTAAGTCTCTATTATTAACATCGTTATATGATGAGACTAAACATTTCGTGGTTCGGTCTTATATATATTCCTTTGTATAGAATATCTTCGCTCACGTATATATACATGAATGATCAGGATCAGATCATTTGTAGCACTTTACAACAATTGTAATACCTACAAAGTGAGCCATACTCGTAGTGTCACCAGGATAAGGTACCCAACTTTATCCAACTACTACATACCATTTAGGTTATCACTTAAACATGATCCACCCGTATGTCTCTACATACATATTTAAGTTACAAAGATAACTTTGGATGTTAGTTTATTTGTTTGTTGATTGTGGTTAATGCAACTAAAATATCATATATTTTAGACAATGAATAAAATATCATATATTTTATGAAATACACAATGAGATTGATCAATAATGTTTAAAAACTATAGAACCCTATGAGATTTAGGGCATCAACCTCATCAATCTCCCACTTGACCTAAAGCTAGTGGGGTGTAGAATATAGTCAACAAAGTACACAAATAATAAACTAGGGTATAACATGCGCCCAGTACAAATCTCCACTTGCCCTAGTCCAGATGTTGCCTGTCCCATAGACCCATACTTTGCAGGTGACCCTCAAACACCGTAGACGTGAGGGCCTTTGTAAATGGATCAGCAACGTTGTGCTCCAAAGTTATCTGCATGACAATCATGTCCCCTCAATGCACAATCTTTCAGATGAGATGATACTTCCTCTCTATATGCTTGCCGCGCTTGTGACTCCTTGGTTCTCGGGAATTAGCCACAACATCATTATTATCACAATAAAGTGTGATGGACTTTGACATGTCTGGAACAAATTTCAAACGAGTCAAGAATTTCCTGAGCCAAACGACTTCCTTAGCAGCTTCACAAGCAGCTACATACTCAGCCTCCATGGTGGAGTTAGCGATGCACCCTTGCTTGGAGCTTCTCCATACTACTTGCCCTTCGTTAAGAATGAACACTGATCCTTATGTGGATTTCCTAGAATCTTTATCAGTCTGGAAATCAGAGTCCATGTTCCTATAAGGATCAAATCCTTAGAACCATACACAAACATGTAGTCTCTCATTCTCCGTAGATACTTGAGGATGTTTTTAACGGCAAACCAGTGATCTAATCCTGGATTAGATTGATATCTACAAACTATCCCCACTGCATAGCAGATGTCAGGTCTAGTACATAACATCGCATACATCAAGCTGCCCACAACAGATGCATAGGGGATCCGTTTCATCTTCTCAACCTCTTGAGATCTCTTAGGACACTGTTCCTTAGATAATGTAAGCAACTTTTGGAGTTCTACATCGAATATTTGACAAGCATCTTGTCAATATACGATGCCTGAGATAGAGCTATCATTTTGTTCTTTCGATCTCTAAAGATCTGATACCTAGAATAGACTGAGCCTCTCCCAAATCTTTCATTTGAAATTGGGTCGCTAGTCAACTTTTAATTGCAGTCAGTAAACCTACATAATTTCTAATGAGTAGAATATCATCTACATATAACACTAGAAAACTACTAAATTGTTGATGATCTTCTTGTATACACAAGGCTCATCAACGTTTTGATCAAAGCCATAAGATTTGATCACAGTATCAAACCTTGTGTTCCAAGATCGAGAAGCTTGCTTCAGTCCATAAATGGACCGATTAAGCTTGCAAACCTTTTGCTCTTGATCTTGGGTTATGAATACCTCAAGCTGCACCATATAAATGGTCACCTCAAGATTGCCATTAAGAAAAGAATCCTTGACATCCATTTGCCAAATCTCATAGTCATAATATGAGGCAATGGATAGAAGGATCTACATAGACTTAAGCATGACAACAGGCAAGAAAGTCTCCTTATAGTCAACTACCTCTACTTGGGTATAACCCTTTACCATCAGTCTAGCCTTGAAGGTTTGCACCTTCCTATCAGCACCCCATTTCCTCTTGTAGATCCCTTTACAACCTATAGGTTTAACCCCATCAGGTTGATCTACAAGACCTCATATGGAATTGAAGTACATAGGCTCCATTTCGAGATCCATTGCTTTGATCCATTCATCTTTGTCAACATTCTCCATTGCCTTCTTGTAAGACAATGGATCCTCAACTTTCCCATCAGCTACCATAGCCAGGATTTCAGTTAAATCCATATAGCGAATAGGTGGGTTCGCAACCCTCCCACTACGTAGAGGTTCCCTCAACATTTGAGGTGGATTTGACCTACTAGATGATCCTACTTCAACAAATCTTATTAAGGTATAAGGTTCTTTAACAACTCTTGTTAAAGATTCAGTAGTTTCTTTGGAAATCTCATTCAACATAATCTTACTTCTAGGCTTGTGCTCCCTTATGTGGTCTTCTTCAAGAAAAGTAGCATTTGTCGATACAAATACTTTGTTTTCTTTAGAATCAAAGAAGTAACCACCTCTTTGAGGTAGCCTACAAATAGGGACAATCTTGAACGTGGCTCCAATTTCTTAGGATTTGCCTCAAGCACATGTTGGGCAACCCCAGATTCTGAAATGACGTAAACTAGCTTTACGATCATTCCATAACTTCAAAGGTGTTCTGGTAACACTCTTGGAAGGAACACAATTCAGGATGTATATTACAGTCTCTACTGCTGATAACGGGCAGAAATGCACATTATGATAGTGCTAAGTTCTTAAAAAATGTTGGCTTGTGTTGATAAAATATGTTAAATTGCGTCCAAAAAGCATCACATTCATAATATTGCGGTCGCATGCATTCATCGCATAGGAACAGTTGATTTTTGTGTTTTTATGCAGATTATGCGTGAACGCAAGGTGGAAATTGCGATCATAGGAAATCATCGGTCGAGTGCAACTTCACCGCAAGACTTTGCGATGATTATGCTCGCAAAAATTTTCTCAAGAAGAATTGCCGCAACTTGGTCAGCGCAACATGGTGGGCACATCTGATTGAAAGGCTAATTAATCGCGACAGGACAGAAAGTTGATGACAGTCGAATCCGAATTAAGTTGACAACCGATAACGATACAAGTACATTCAGCTTTTCGGTGATAAATATTCGGCACATCAGTCAGGAATTAAAGCCATCCCATCTGTACAATCATGAGAGAGAGGCCGACTTTCACACTGGATGTTCTATAAATACCAAGGGCATCATTCAGAAAAGGGGTTAATCAGTTCAACAGTTTACGAAATTAAGAGCTCAGCTCATCTTTGTCCATAGTCTTTCCTTTTTATTTTAAGGTGGAGCAAGAGAAGAATAAAGACACCGGAGATCGCTCAGGGAAACTCGAGAGAGAACCTTGAGGCGTAGAAGCAGAGAGCGGGCCGACTCTCGCGAGAGCGAGATTATCTTTTGAACACAACTAGAAAACAGTTTAAAAGCCTGGGCAGCAAGAGATTGCTACCAGACCCATTATTCTATACTTGCATTGTTATTTTGTACTTCATCTTTATATTTATAAAATGGAAGTTCTATTTCTACATCTGTTCACTCTTTTAGCACGCATGAGTAGCTAAACTAGTCGAATGGGTTGAGAGGAACTAAGCTAACATGACCTAGGAAGTTCATTGCTTACGATTGTCTTGTTTTATGCTGTGCCAAATACCCTTTAGAGCTACTTGAGAGAGAGTCTAAAGAAAGAACCTAATGACTCAAGAGAGCTAGGTTAGAATCTGGACTCGAGAGAGCAAGATTAGAACTACATAAACAAGAGATGGGGACTTAGAGATAAGCTCTGTTTGTCAACCTGCATCGCATGCATCCTAGAGATGGGAATGATATTATGTTTTCGCCTTATTTGTGTGTGTGTCATTTTGTCATCGCATAAATAAGAATAGAGGTTTATGTGTAGGTCTTATAGACTTAGCATATATATCGCATGCGTTCTAGCCATAGAAGCTGTGGTATTCGCATCGAGAGGTGGTTTACTATTGTATGCATGTTGCATGATCGCATAACATGAACGCATCCTAGGAAATGTTAGCCGAAACTTTTCTCAAACCGTTCACCACGTACTCAATTTCACCATCGCATATCATCCATAATTCACTTCATACACAAACAACAATCCCAACAATTTATTTATTTATCCAGTTACCGCAAAGTTTTCATAAAAATTACCAACGCAACCTATTTTCACAAGTCCCTCAGTTCGACCTTCTTACTAGAAAACTCAGTGGAATTTACACTTGGATTCCGCTGAGGAAACTTGAGTGCACAACGCAATTTCACCATCGCATATCATCCATAATTCACTTCATAAAATCAAGCATCAACTGCATAACCCCAAAATGAGTCAGGTAAGGAAGCGTAACTCATCATAGACTAGACCTTGTCCAACAGGGCTCGATTTCTCCTTTCTGATACACCATTTTACTGAGGTGTACCAAGTGTTGAGATTTGGGATACAATTCCATGATCTATCATATAGTTCTGGAATGTTAAATCCATAAACTCTCCATCTCGATCACATTGAAATGTTTTAATCATTCTATTTAATGCATTTTCAACTTCAACCTTGAATTTTTTGAACTTTCAAATCAGACTTATGTTGCATTATATAAACATACCCATATCTTGAATAATCATTAGTAAAAGTGATGAAATATTCATAAACTCCCCTAGCTTTTACATTGGTCCGACCACAGAGGTCTAAATGTACTAGCTTTAAAGGTTCTTTGGCCCTGTGACCTTTTCTAGTAAAAGGTCTCTTAGTCATTTTGCGTTCAAGGCATGACTCACACACAGGTAAAGAATCTTCTTCTAACTCGCTTAGAAGTTCATTCTTCACCAACCTCTTAATCCTATTGTATCCTAGTCTTAGGTGCCAAAGTTGGGCATTTTCTTTAGGAGAAATTTTAAGTCTTTTATGTTGAGTTACTGCAATTTTAAACAACTCAGTATTATGGAGGGCATTAGTTGCTAACGGTCTTAGCACATAAAGATTATATTCCAGTTTTTCAGAACAAATATCAACACCGTTCTTAGAAATAAACGCTTTGTTAGAAAGAAAGTTGATATTATAAAATTGTTCAAGCAAACACTTTACAGAAACTAAGTTCCTTTTTAAATCAGGAACTACATATGCATCTTTTAAAACAAAATATTTGTTCTGTAAAGTCAACCGGAGACCACCTGTCACACCCCGCCCCAGACTACCCTCCGAGCCTGGGAAAAGACGTGACCGCAGCAGTTATCAACCCTTTCATTGACACTTACTGCCTAATAACTCTTGCGAAATTAACTCTGATACCAATGAACAAATTCAATAATCAACTAATTAAGTAGGCCCATTTAATTACAACAATGTAACGTTTATACAACTCCAAGACTTAACAACAAGTTTACAACAATTGTAAACCCTTCAGAGTGTAACTGTGGTACGTGGTAGACCTTGACCTTAGCAGCACCTTGGAACTCCTCACCTTTCGCTACCTTGGGGGGGGGGGGGGGGGGGGGGGGGGGGGTGGGGGGGGGGGGGGGGGGGGGGAGGAAAGAAAAACATTTGGAAAGCATGTGCTATAAAGCTCAATGAGTGACCAGAAAACTTATTCTTAACAAAAGAACTACCCCACACTTGGGTACTTTTGCTCAGATACCTTCTCAACTGTGTCCTTCAGTATTGAGCTACTCGGATACCTTCTCAACCGTCCTTCAGTATCGAGTTTCAAGTAAAACTAGTCATACAATGACTTTCTTTAATAAAACTTAGATAACATGTCTTTATCTGAAAGATCTTTCTTTAGCACATGGTTTCTTTAAAACATTGTAAATATTTTAGTTAAATATTTTAGTCACTCACCTTGATCATTTAGGAACCTTTCTCTCTAGAAGTTCCTTGGTCACCTCGGGCTCCCTTTTGAACCCTACGATCAAGATTCAAATTAAAACTTAGATTACTTATAGTTATAGGCTTTATTTTGAGATACTTCCTTCTACAAACATGCTCTAAAATGTCTCAGGAAGCTTACCTCAAAATATTAGCTCATAAGATCTCATGGTTTAGCTGGAATCTTCAAAACATCAATACTGACCCAACTTACTCGATAGCCTGACCCTTCTGTATTTTTCTCAGCTTTGAGACCGATTCCTTGTAGATTCTTCTTTGGCAGCCGCACCATGTAAACTAGACTCTTTTGGATTTCAGATGGCTTTAGAATCACTCCAAACGCATGAGTATTCTGGGAGAACTTCTCGTTCCAAGTTGATGCTACTTCTTGTCTTTTCTGCCCGACAGCATCTCCCCTCTTGGAACTTCTTGACTAATGCATGGTTTTGCTACCAACGCATGGTCTTCTCCGAGTTAGTCCTCACACACTCTTCTTTATGTCCTTTAAAGAGAATTTGAGTTCTCATCTAAAATCCTTGGCCGTATTTATAGGCGTCCAAGATTGCTCCACGACCGACACCTCCTACTTGGCTGTATGTCCAAGTGTCTTTTCTTCACACCATCGACACATTCTTACATCAGCGCAATCCAAAGTGTCCTCTTCTTCTTTCACCAACGCATAGCCCTTATCCTTTACATGTCTTCTTATGCATCCACCTAATTACTTAAGGTTTAAGAATTCCTCCTAACAAGCCACATGTCTGGATGACATCCTTCATATGCTCATCCTTTCTATGCATCCACAAACCCTTAGATGTTCAACGCATAGTAGGCCATCAATGCATAGCAACCTTTAGTTCCCCTTTTTTTTCAACACAACACCATCACAACCAACCTTACTCAGTCATCGCAAGCCTAACCATCACAAGAGCCAACCACCATGCGTCCAACCTAGCCCATCGCACGGCCTATGCCTTAACAGAGTTGCCACATCCAACGTATCCATTGTGCATGCCATCATCAACTTCCAACGCATTGCAAGGTTGCATGGCTTCAACACGTAGGCTTGGCCTCAACGCATGGCTCACAGGGCTCGCATGGCACGACAGCTTGGCATTGCTTGCAAGGCTCGCTCGGCCACTCGATGCATGGGCTCGCTCAGTATGGGCGCTTAGTATCACTCGCAGGGCTCGTTTGACCGCTCGACGCATGGACGCTGGCATTGATGCATGCCACCCTCCAGCGCAATCCTTGCCCGCGTCCTCACCTACCCTTGCGTCTGTATGCCTTCTGCACAGCCGACCCTCGTGCCATCCTAACCTTCCAACACATCACTTTCAATTTTCTTCCTTCAGCCATATGGACGCATACCACCCTTCCAATGTATCCATCGCATCCAACGCATCCATCATCCAATGCATCCAATGTATCCAACGCATCCAACATATAGGTTTATACTTAGCCAATTTTCCTAGTTTTTCCCCAAAAGTCAAGCTTCCAAATTCACATTTTTTTCTTCTCCCTTTTCCCAAGTAATCTCTACAAGATCTTATAGCCAACGCATAGCAATGCCTAACCCAACACTTAGCCAATTTTTTCATCAATTTAAGCTTAACTCAAAACTACTCAAGGATAATCTATTCAACACCTAGAAATTTCCTTCACTTCAACATAGGATTTAACTTTTATTTAGTTAATTTCCTTAACCACTTGCTTAAGTAGGAATAATGGAAATCCGGGTTTCACACCTCCCACTACCACAATCGAGAAGACGTGCCCGGTTCCAACTCCCATCATCATCTCACCAACACCTAGTTTCCGTCAGGAACTAATCCCCTAAAATGAAGAACAAACATTGTTAGTGGCCTCCGAGTCAATAATCCATGCAGAATCATCGTTCTCCACTAAACAGGTTTTTAATACAAGTAAATCATATTTTCCTTATTTAGCCTTCTTATTTTCTACTAAATATTTGGGGCAGTTTCTTTTCTAATGCTCATCTTGGTTGCAATGGAAACAATTTCCTTTTTTAGCCTTGTTGAGTTTTCTACCTCTTTGAGTAGCAACTTTGGGGTTAACTTTCCCCTTTCCACCCTTCTTCTTCTTCCACTTTTTGGTGTCGGAGGAAGAAGGTACAAACTTCGTTTCAAAGGCCGAACCTTTATGGAACTTTTTAGAAGATGAAGCAACATTTGCTTCATCCTTCTGCTCCTTGCTTTTCAACAAGGATTGGAAGGTTTGTAACTCAATGAGTAGAATGGTCAGGTTGTAGTCAATCCTCTTCAAAACAGTATTGCTACAAAAATGTAGGAAACTTTCAGGTAAAAATTCCAATATGATGCTAACCTGACTGGCTTCATCGATGCTTGACCCATTTATCTCTGCCATGTTGAAGTGGATCATCATGTTGAGAACATGTTCTCGAACAGATGCCCCTTCTTGTATATTGGCATTAAAGATGTATTTTAGAGCGTCATGCCTGAGCTATACAGACAGTTGTTCGAACATTCTCCTCAGGGACTCCATGATCTCACAAGATGTCAGCATGGGCTCATGCTTCTTGGCCAAGACTTCATTAAGGCTTGCCAAGATATACACTCGGACCTTTTTGTTTGCCCGTGCCTAATGCTCATATGCTTCCCGAACATTTCGAGGAGCATTGGTAGCTGGAATGGGAGGATAATCCTCTATTAGGAAAAAGCGAAGATCATCGACGATCAGAATTCTGTTGATTGTGATTTTCCAACTAGCGTAATTCTCTCCAATTAACTTATCCACGATGAGTAAACATAAAGTAGCGGTAGCCATTTAAAGAATTTGATGAAAAAGAACAAACTATTTTAGTCTACTTGTTTTAAACCACTTAAGAAAACCAGTGAGTTTTTACCAAAATAGTCTAGTGCATCCTAAGTTACATCTATTTTGCAATGATATTTCAGTGAGGTAGGACAAAAGTCACCGTAGGGTGATCAAGTACCCCTTCACTGAAATGAGACATTCTCAACCATTAGACAGAAACAACATCTTGTCACTGTAACTAGCAGTCACCATTGTTTAGTCTAGAATTTGTTAACATCCTTGACAATTCTGTGTAAGTGTAACCCCTCATTTTAGTGTAACCCTTCATTTTAGGTTCTAGAGTTCTACCCCAATAAACCACCTGTAAGGAAAAACTGATTGGGACATGAAACTAAAACGATCCTATCCATTTCAGGAGATCGAATAAAGTGTCATGCAATACTGTCATCCTTTAGGGGGAAAACCACGATGCCACGAGGCGATGCATGAAACTTTATTTAACCTAATGAGAGAGACCAAGGGATATGTATTCACACGTCCTGCTCCCACTTACTATAAACACTCTCTCCATTCACCTTGTTATTGACTTACCCAAATGCTACCCATAGGGGGACAACCATGGTGCCTCGAGGTCGAGTATAGATCTCACGGTGTGAACTTATAGGGAGAAATGTGTAGAGGCTGAAATGAAGTATCATATACCCCATTTTTCTCCCACTGTGTGTTCTACCTAGGGTGAATTAACTTAGGAAAAATTTAATTACTGATTTTATCCAAGTGTTTTTTTAATTTGCTAAAAAACAACTCTTGTCTTGGTGATTAAATAATTTTGATTTAAGTCTCATTAAACTCTTTTATAGACTTTGATCAAACTTGAATGCATGTAATAAATCTATCTAATTCACCTTTCCAGGTAGGTTCCCAGGTAGGGGTGCAACGTTTCCATCAACTTAAGCACCCCAGCCTAGCCAGAACCCACCTTAGCCAAAAGTGTTAAGGTTGATACCTTAAATCTCGCAGGGTTTTGTAGTTTGTAAACACATGTACGAATAAACTTTTATGATGTAATAATATGAGAAATTTTCTTCACTATTGTCTATGAAATATGAGATATTTTAGTTGCACTAACCACAAACTAATAAACTAAGATACCTGGTTATCATTGTAACTTAAGCATGTAGGTAGAGACATATAAGTGGATCATGCCTTAAATGATAACCTAAATGGTCTGTAGTATATGGATAAAGGAGATAAACCTTATCCTGGTGACACTACGGATTGTAGATGTTACAACTGTTGTAAAGTGCTATAGATGGTCTGATCCTAATCATTCATGTAAAGACGTGCGAGCGGGGGTATTCTATACAAAGGAGTTTGTATAAGATCGGACCACGAAATGTTTAGTCTATTATATAACGTCGTTCATGACAAAGACTTTCATTTCACTAAGATGACCATAGGTAACATGACTTTAATCTTGAGTGAGTTGGGAACTCCTGCCTATGAGGGCGGTCCTTTGATTTGCATGGGTGCGAGTGGCCAAATCGCCGACTCAAACCTACCACTTTGGGGATTCGTCTAATTGTGGAGTTAGGAACTCAGCTACACAAGATGGAATTCACTCCTTCCCAAAACCAGGGGTAAGTAGATAGATTGCTCCCTTAAATGTTGATTCCAGGGTTTAAACAATTTTACACAGAATTGTTAAAGGTTAACATATTCTGGACCTAAAAACGGGGACTGTTAAAGTCAATTACAAAAGTTGTTTCTGTCTAATGGTTGGGAATGTCTCATCCCAGTGAAGGGGCACCTGATCACCCTGCCGATGACTTTTGTCTTGCCTCGCTAGGGCATCATTGCAAAATAGATGTCTTCTCACTTAGGGTACATGAGAACTATTTTGCTAAAACTCTAATTGGTGTTAAAAGTGGTAACGCATAGACTTATTAAGTTTGTTCATGTTTTTCAGCAACTTTAAAATGGAAACAACCACGATAGCTCTATTAAGTGCCGACAAATTGACTGGCAATAATTATGCTAGTTGGAAAAAGCAGATTAATACAATTCTTATCATCGATGACCTAAAGTTCGTCCTTACAGAGGAATGTCCTCCTGTTCCGACTCAAATTGTTGCTTGAAATGTTTGGGAGGCATATGAGAAATGAACACGGGCGAACAAAAAGGCTTGAGCTTACATCTTGGCCAGTCTGAATGAAGTGTTGGCCAAGAAGCATGAGCCCATGGTCTCTGCACATGAGATCATGGAGTCCCTGCAGGAAATGTCCGAACAATTGTCTAGGTAGCTCAAGCACGAAGCTCTAAAATGAACCTTCAACTTTAAAAGGGAGAAGGGTACATCTGTTCGAGAACACATTCTAAACATGATGGTCCACTTCAATATGGCGGAGATGAATGGGGGCTCGTACCAATGAGGGCAGCCAAGTTAGCATAATCTGCAAATGTTGCCAGAAAGATTCTAACACTTTGTCAGCAATGTTGTGTTGAACAAAGTTGATTATTCCCTTACAACTCTCCTCAACGAGTTGTCGATATTCCAATCCTTGCTGAAAAGCAAGAGAAAAAGGTTGGTGAAGAAAATGTTGCTTCATCATCAAAGAAGTTCCATCGGGGTTCGACCTTAGGAACTAAGTCTGCACCTTTTACTTCTAACACTAATAGGTGGAAGAAGAAGAAGGGTAGTAAGGGGAAGGGGAAGGCACCAGCTAACCTACAACCTGCCGTATGGCGGGGTAGGCGACCTGCACCGGTTGACAAAGGAAAATGTTTCCATTGCAACTAGGATGGGCACTGGAAGCGGAACTGTCCTCGCTGGTTCAAGGAGAAGAAGAAGGCTAAGGCCAAGGCAAAACAAGGTAAATGTGATTTACTAGTTTTGGAAACTTGTTTAGTGAAGAATGATGATTTTTCCTGGATTATAGACTCTGGGTCAACTAATCATGTTTTCTCTTCTTTTCAGGGGATTAGATCCTAGCGATAGCTTGAGGCTGGTTAGATGAAAAAGCGAGTAGGCACCGGGTACGTCATCTCAGCTGTGGCAGTGGGATGCCTCCAGTTGACTTTACAGAATAAATTTATCATTCTGAATGATGTATTTGTTGTTCTCGAGTTAAAGCCGAACTTAATTTCTGTAATTGCTTAATTGAATGTTATTATATACTCAACTTTTCGGTGAATAAAGTGTTTATTCTAAAAGATGGTATTGAGATATGATCAGCAAAACTGGAAAACAATTTGTATGTGCTAAGGCCGTTAGTAACAAATTCCCTTCATAACATAGAGATATTTAAAACTGTCGTAACTCAAAATAAACAACTTAAGGTTTCTCCTAAGGAAAATGCCCAACTCTTACACCTTTAATTAAGGCACATCAATCTCAATAGGATTGAGAGGTTGGTGAAGAATGGACTTCTAAGTGAGTTAGAGGAAAATTCTTTACCTATGTGCGAGTCATGACTTAAAGGCAAAATGACTAAAAGACCTTTTACTGGAAAAGGTTATCGAGCCAAAGAGTCTCTAGAGTTAGTGCATTCAGACATTTGTGGTCCGATGAATGTGAGAGCCAGGGGAGGCTACGAGTATTTCATCACTTTCATAGATGATTATTTGAGGTATGGGTATGTTTATTTGATGCAACGAAAGTCAGAATATTTTGAAATGTTTAAAGAGTTAAAGGTTGAAGTTGAAAATGCATTGGATAAATGGACTAAAACACTTCGATCAGATTGAGGTGGGGAGTTTTTGGATTCTAAGTTCCAGAACTATATGATAGAATATGGAATCGTTTCCTAACTCTCAGCACCTGGTACACCTCAGCAGAATGGTGTATCGGAGAGGAGAAACAGAACCCTATTGGTATTCAGATCTTTCAGGATCGAAAGAACAAAGTACTAGTTTTGTCTCAGGCATTGTACATGGACAAGATGTTGCTCAAGTACTTGATGTAGAACTGCAAAAGGGGCCTACTGCCTTTCGGCATGGAGTTACATTGTCTAAAGAATGGTATCCTAAGACACCTCAAGAAGTTGAGGAAATGAGACTGGTCTCCTATGCATCTGTCGTTGGCAATTTGATGTATGCAATGTTATATACTAGACCTGACATCTACTATGCTGTAGGGATAGTAAGTAGATATTAGTCTAATCCAGGACAGGGTCACTGGACTGCCATCAAGAACATCCTCAAGTGTCTTCGGAGAACGAGGGACTACGTGCTTATGTATGGATCTAAGAATTTGATCCTTATTGGATACACGGACTCTGATTTTCAGACTGATAAGGATGATCAGAAATCCACTTGAAGATCAGTGTTTACTCTTAACGAAGGGGTTGTAGTATGGCGAAGCATTAAGTAGGGGCACATCGCTGACTCCACTATAGAGGCCGAGTATGTAGAGGCATATGAAGCAACTAAGGAGGTCGTTTGGCTCAGGAAGTTCTTGACTGATCTGGAAGTTATTCCAGACATGTCTAGGCCCATCACTCTTTCTTATGATAATAGTGGTGCTATGGTAAATTCCAGGGACCCTAGGAGTCACAAACGCGGCAAACATATAGAGCAGAAATACCATCTTATCCACGAGATCGTGCATCAAGGGGATGTGATAGTCACGAAGATAGCTTCGGAGCACAACATTGCTAACCCATTTATTAAGGCTCTCACGGCTACAGTTTTTTTAGAGTCACCTACAAAGCATGGGTCTACGGGACCGTCCGGGGCTGGACTAGAGCAAGTGGGAGATTTTGTACTAGGCCTTAGTGCTCTAGTTTATTATTTTGTACTTGGTTTTATCTTGTACACCCACTCGCTTTAGGACAAATGGGAGATTGTTGGGGTTGATGCCCTAAATCTCGTAGGGTCTTGTAGTTTGTAAACATGTGTATGAACAAACTTTTGTGATGTAATAATATGAGATATTTTCTTCACTATTGTCTATAAATATGAGATATTTTAGTTGCACTAACCACAAACTAATAAACTAAGATCCTTGGTTATCGTTGTAACTTAAGCATGTATGTCGAGACATACAAGTGGATTATGTCTTAAGTGATAACCTAAATTGTTTTGTAGTATATAGATAAATGAGGGAAACCTTATCTTGGTGACACTATGGATACGACCCACTTTGTAGATGTTACAAGTGTTGTAAAGTGCTATAGATGGTCTGATCCTGATCATTCATATGGAGACGTGTGAGCGGGGGTATCTTACACAAAAGAGATTATATAAGACCAGACCACGAAATGTTTAGTCTCGTTATATAACATCGTTCATGACAAAGACTTTCATTTCACTAAGATGACCATAGGTAACATGACTTTATTCCTGAGTGAGTTGGGAACTTCTACCTATGAGGGCGATCTTTTGATTTGCATGGGTGCGAGTGGCCAAATCGCCGACGCAAACCCACCACTTTGGGGATTCGTTTGATTGGGGAGCTGAGAACTCAGCTACACAAGATGAAATTCACTCCTTCCCTAAAGCAGAGGTAAGTAGATAGATTTCTCCCTTAAAAGCTGATTCCAAGGCTTGAACAATGTAGCGCCACACACTTTCTCATGGCCCGAGAAGTGTTCTCTCATAGTAGAGCTATGATGTATTGTTCATTTGAGGATTTAGTGGTACTTAAGAAGTTAGATGTAACTACAGGGGCAAAACAGTAAATTGGCCTAGTTGTACTTACGAGCGATCTTTGAAGGGTTATCGTACTATTGATTGGTTATATCCAATGGACACAGAAATATATTTGTAGTGAGAACAGTGCAGCTATCGGTGTTTAGTGGAGTATTAGTAGTTAACGGATGGTGTATATCGTGATTAAAGATCTTAGTCAGTTATTCACATATCGTTGAAGCTTCAAGCTACAAGTCCATAAGGTCCCCTTGGTAGCTCAATGAATTCAAGTTGAGAATCGGTTTTTGGGTTAGTTTGAAGTGTTCAAATTAACAAGAGGGAATTTGATTATACATGATATAATTAAATTGATTGAATTATATATGATATAATTGATTTAATGTATTAGATACATTAATTGGATGAATTAATATGAATATGATTTATATTAAATAAAGGAGAAAAAACTATATATGATGTGAAAATAAAATTATAGATTATAAATAAAACATGATAAATTAGTTATTATATTTATTTATAATAAAAACAATTATGAGATAATTGTTAGTTGGTTATTTTCTTTTCTCCATTAACCGTGCAAGTGGGAAGTTGTGATCAGTTATTGTAACTGATGGATAAAATGAAAATGGTTTTCATTTTTACATTGAGAGATCATTAAGCGATTGAGAATCATACAATCAAAACAATTAGCTATACGATAGCTTGAGAGCATACACGATCGTGCAACGAGTTTTCTATACGATAGTCACTTGTTTTCTAAACTATCGAGTACTCTGTCTATATGATAGACACACTTTCTCCCACTTACTCAATCGTATACATCCTCCTTTCTGCTACCAAATTCAGACAGAGCCCACACCTTCTGGATTCTCACTCTGAGCATACCAAGGTAACCGAGTGATAGTGTTGAGGGTTATCGTTCGAGGATCAGACCGTTCGTGATTACATTGGGTGTTCATTGCGTTCGTGATTGTTTAGACTTTGCTAGGATCCCTAACCAGTGTAGATCGAAGGAATACGTGAAGAAGAGTTCTTCAAAGGTATGTCACTTAATTCCCTTTGTTTTTAAGTTAAGAAAGCTTATTGTAATTTTTTCTATAATGCATAACTGTGGTTGTTATTTGTAAATGATTTATTCTTTCACAATGGGCTTGGAAAGACCTTGCTTCTGCTAAATGGTTTCTCTTGAAAAAGAGATCCTTCAAAAAGGTCCCTTATAGATACATTTGTTACACATTTATTCTTTTATTAAGAATCAATTTAATCTTATTAAATCGATTAAAAGATTAAACTTAGATTTCTAATCTCATTAGAAATGTGATCTTAGGTTTATCTCAATCATATTTTAAAACAATTTTAAAAAATGATGATAGCCTAAGGTTTGCATGCAACTCTTAATTATTGATTTTAATTCTAATTTCATTTAGTTACAACAATTATAAATAAATGAAACAATTAAAAACAACCATTGCATGCTTGATATACTTCAGTTAATCATAACATTTATAAATTAACCTAAGGTAATATCATGCTTCATGCAATCTTCATTCATTATTAATATGTAACAATTATATAACTAAGTAATGAATCATGCTATAGCATACTTTCCATACATTCATTCAACCATATATTATAACAATTATTATATAAATAATGCATTGGATATGCTAGAATGCATGCGTACATATACTATAACATTTATACTATATGATGCATGAGCATGCGTTGTGTAATTTAAATCATGCATATTCATATATTATAACACTTATAATATAAAATGATGCATGAATATAAATGCATAACCTATGGTGGGTTGTAAAACTATATGATATACAATATGACATATAATATAAAACATACATCATGAAGGAAATCAGACATGAAGATTTCCATGAGCAGTGGAATAATTGTTCCAAATTACATTCGTATTTGAACATAAACAATTATAGTTACAAATGGAAACTAACTGATCATGCAACATACGAAATTACAACATGCTTTCAATAAGATCACAGGAAAGATTATCATACCTTTGAAGACTCATATTTAAACTCCCTCGATCACGAACGCTCGATCAATCTCTAAGAATGAAACACACAAATGCTCGAGCACAGTGACCGCAACATAGCACGATCACCGCGACCACGAACACAATGATCTCCAAGATCACGAACACAACAAACGACCTCTAAATACCTCGACCTCAGTCGAGTTGAGTACGACACCAACACAATGGCTACCTTAGTACTCTCGGTGTGAGAATCCAGAAATGTGGGCTCTGTGTAAACTTGGTTAGAGGAAGAGACCAGAAGAATAAAAATCATGTAATCGATTGAGCAAGTGGGAGATGACAAAGGTCTATCGTATAGACAAATGCCCAATCGTTTAGTAAAAGCTCCGGGATTGTTTAGCAAAAGCTCCACGATCGTTTAGTTAATGGTCAGCTGAGTGAACTATCGTGTAGGGTCACTCCACGATCGTTTAGTCTCTCTTTAGCTACCATTTAGTAAATCTTATTCACTTGACAACCTTTCCATGAGTTTTTTTTTTTCTGAAAATGGAAAATCTCAAATCTACTAAATTGAGGAAAACATTTTTCCTTTTATCTCATGGTTACCATGAAACTACCAATAATCTCCCACTCAATTGGTTATTAAAGAAAAAGAGATATAATTAATATTATTATAAATAGATTTTGATTACTAATGACGGATGCAGGTTGCCTTAAGCTAATGGCGGACATAAGGAAGCATTAGTCCAGGCCTAGAAAGAAGAGAAGGATGAGTAAGAAAAAAGAGGGGACGACTTTGCCTCCCCGGAAGAAAAAGAGCCCCGCTCGAGGGACGACTGATCCCGTTGATCATATAACTGGGAGGGAACTACATATATATGATAACCAACTTACCATACTATATTTATAACCTATAATTTTAATATTTCATCTCATGAAACATATAAACCATAGCTCTTTTTCTATTTCATGGTATTTAATGTAAATCTCATTTACATTGATCCTCCACTTGATGTATCTCATACATCACACCGATCATATCATATATAATTGAATTACCTCTTGTCAATTTGAACATTTCAAATCAACACCAAGAACTGATTCTCAACTTGAATTCATTGAGCTACCAAGGGGACCTTATGTACCTGTAGCTTGAAGCTCCAACGGTACGTGAATAACTGACTAAACTCTTTAGTCATAAGATCCACCATCTGTTATCTGCCAGATACTCCACTAAAGACCGGTAGTTGAACTCTCCTTACTATAGATATATTATGTGTCCATATTAACCAATCAACAGTGCGGTAACCCTTCACAGATCACTCGTAAGTACAACTGGGCAATAACCATTATACCCCTGTAGCTACATCTAACTCCTTAAGTACCACTGATCTCTCTAATAAACATAAGTCATAGTCCTACTATGACTGAGTCCTCTCTTCCAAAGAGAAGTTGTGGCCACTATGTTCAATACTCGGAATAAGCCTTTAAGGGAGCAATCTATCTACTTACCCCTGCTTCGGGGAAGGAGTAAATTCCATCTTGTGTAACTAAGTTTCCAGCTCCCATATCAGACAAGTCCTGGAAAAGGTAGGAATGTTGAGTTGGCAATCTGGCCACCCTCACCCATACTAATAAAAGGACCACCTTCAAAGGTAGAAGTTCCCAGAACACTCAGGATTGAGGTCATGTCACCTATGATCATTTAGGTGAGATGTAAGTCTCAAGAATCAACAGCTTTATATAAAGAGGCTAGTCATCTCGTGGCCCGGTCTTATACAAACACTTTGTATAGGACACTTCTGCTCGCATGTCTCCACATGAATGGTCAGGATCTACCATCTGTAGTAGTTCACAACATTTACAAACCTCTACAAAGCGGGCCGTATCCGTAGTGTCACAAGGATTAGGTATCCCTCCTTAATCCTTATACTACAGACCTATTTAGGTTATCACTTAAGGCATGATCCACTTATATATCTCATATACATGCATAAGTTTACATACGTAACCATGAAGCTTTATTTATTTGATATGAGTAAATACCAAATAAAATAACTCCTATTTTATTCACAACAATGTGTATAGTTACACACTACGAGACTCCGGGAGAATTAGGACACCAATCCCAACACATCGCATGTATATTTACACTAACAGTTTATGGACCAGGATAGAATCTCTAAAAAAAACAAATAAAAGGCTATCTATTACATAATCTTAAGTCATTCGGTTCGAAACAGGTGAACCAGGCCGTGAACCGCTCGAACCTAACTGCCCTTCAATGAACCATCTTGTCGTGATCGTTTATCAAGCAATTGTGTGATCTTGTAGCAAATGCTACACAATCGGGTAGCAAAGTCTACACAATCGTTTAGCAAATGCTATATGATCATGTAACTGTAGCTACAAGATCGCATAACAAGAGCTACACGATCATGTAGCTGTAGCTACACAATCTTGTAGAACTGTTTTGTCTTCTCCGTCAAAATAGTGCTCTACAATCCTTCTTTGAAGCTTCCCGAGAAAAACATGAGCGACTTAAACTTACGAATTACAAACTCTATAGCAAGATTAATGCCAAAAAATGCAGGGGCCTTTATAAATCAAAATTTGTAAACAAATAATCCTTAAAACAAAGAGTTCTATCCTAAAACATCCATCAACAAAAACCATATTCACAACTATTCATCGCATGAAACAGAATGCAGATTATAAAGCTCACAATTACTAGAAAATCGATTCAATAAAAGAATGGAATTTGGAATTACAAACCTACAACTTGGCTCTGATACCAATTAAAGGAACTCTGATGTGAAGAGAACCTTGAGCGGAAGTAAGATTGACCAAAAAATCATTTTTCATTGAATATAAATTTTATAGTAAACAAGAAACAAGATATGCATTTATTTATAAATTATAATGATTGGGTTTCAGAAACCTAACCTTTCAAGACCTTTCTTCAAGATTTCCCTCGAACAGGACACGAACCACTTGAAGACATACTCCAAGAAAAAAAACTCGAACAAGTTCGAACACGACCACTAAGGTTTCCTCGGTATTCTCAGGGTGAGAACCCAAGAGTGGTGGGCTTTGGCTATTTTGGATTTGAGGGAAAACTTAATAGTAAGGAGGAAGGAATAAGAATGTTCTCAAAAACTCAAAAACATACAGAACACTTCTGTTTTTTTCTCATTGTCAAAATTGACAATCTATAGCAAGAAGAAGAAACCTTTTTCTTTTTCAACATGCCAAAATTAACCACCACCTACTTATGTGGGTGGAGAGAAAAGGAAGGGAAGAGAGTATTAACTCTCTCCCTTATTATTAAAATAATAATTAATATAAATATAATATGATAACTAACTTATCATATTATATATATATATATATATATAATTATATGTTATATCAAATCTAACATATAACCTATAGTTTTAATATTGTATCACATACAATATAAGCTATAGTTTCTTTTCTCTCTTATATGACATTTAATATAAATCATATTTATATTAAATTTAACAATTATGAATCCAATTCATAGAAACTATATTTGAACCTCATTCAAATATTTATTTCCTCTCATTAAGCTATAATGTGTCAAATACATTATAACAATTATATCATATATAATTGAATCAACTTAATTATATCATTGATAATTAAATCCCTCTATTAATTTGAACAATTCAAATTAATCCAAAAACTAGTTCTGAATTAATCCTATTGAGCTACAAGAAAACCTCATGGACCTATAGCTTGAAGCTCCAATGGTACATGAATAATTAATTAAACTCTTTAATTAAATTATTCATCATCTGTTAACTGTCGCGTACTCCACTAAAGACCGATAGCTGCACTCTTCACACTATAGATATATTTCTGTGTCCATTGGATATAATCAATCAACAGTACGATGACCCTTCATAAATTGCTCGCAAGTACGGCTGGGCAGAACTATCGTTTTGCCCCAGTAGTTACATCTAACTCCATAAGTATCACTGATCGCTCTAATGAACAACAGATCATAGTTCAACTATGACTAAACCCCTCTCAGGCCAGGAGAAGGTGTGGCGCCGCATTGTTCAAGACTTGGAATCAACCCTTACGGGAGCAATTTATCTACTTACCCCTGCCTCGGGGAAGGAGTGAATTTCATCTTGTGTAGCTGCGTTCCGAGCTCTCTAATCAGATGAATCCCCAAAATGGTAGGCTTGTTGAGTCGGCGATCTGGCCACTCTCACCCATATAAATAAAATGACCACCCTCATAGGCAGAAGTTCACAACTCATTAAGGATTCAGGTCATGTTACCTATGGTCATCCTGGTGAAATGTAAATCTCTATTATGAACGGCGTTATATAATGAGACTAAACATTTCATGGTCCGGTCTTATACATACTCCTTTGTATAGAATATCCTCGCTCACATGTATATACATGAATGATCAGGATCAGATCATTTGTAGCACTTTACAACAATTGTAAGAAATAAGTCACTCTTATTTTATAACATTGTTTATTGTTTAAGACTGACTATTTTAAATTGATGACCTAGGTAACTCGACCTTAATCTTGAACTAACTATGAACTCCTATTTATTTGGGATTAAACTTAGATTTTCATGGGTGAGGGTTGACTCAACAACGTCGGCTCAATAAGCCTCCCATTTCAAGTATAAGACCAGGTAGATAGCTGGGGACATAGGATGCAAGACGGAATTCACTCCTACTCGCTTTTAGGGTTACTAGAGAGGTGGTTCTCTTAAGTACTGATTCCATGTCTTGAACAAGGGGTTCTACCCTCTCATTGGCCTCAAAGGTTTGGTGATTGGATTACAAACCAATGTTTCAATAGATAATCAGTGAGACTTAAAGAGCAAGATGTAATCTCAGGGGTAAAACAATATTTGACCCACACGTTGTTAAAAACAAACTTTTGAATGGTTGACTTACTGATGACGGTTAAATCAAGTGGATAGAAATATATCTACAGTAAGGGGAGTGCAACTATTAGGCTTTAGTGGAGTGATCCGATAGTTAACGATTAAATCATTAAAGAAGTTAGCAAGCAATTAGTGGAAGAAATCAGGATCATCAAACATTCTACTTCATCAACTTTAGCATCTAAATAAGTATGTTCATCAAGTAAAGTAGGGTTTCAAAATACATACATTTGAAGAACTCTTTTAATCTTCAAATTGAGCTTGAATCTCCTCAACAAAATGATGTAGACCACCACTTGATCTTTCCTACTATTCTCTTTGACCTTAGAAAGGATTATGGGATCCAAAATGAGCTTGAAATGAGAGAATTTTAGGAGAGGAGAACTCAATTTTCTTGTTTTTGGTACAAGAACCCTTCTTCTTCAACAACACAGAAAAATCATCTTGCATGGCTTTTACCTCAACACTAAAGACTTTGGTTTTGTTCACTTCTTTCATGCAATCAAATTGCACCTAAAATGGACAGCACCTCCTTCAAAATTGAAGTGGAAATGTGAGTTTGAAAGTGGGAAAAACCCAATCACACTATTTTTCCATTTTATTAAAATCAAACTTAAAAAATCGATATTCTAATTTCAGTTTAATTTGATTTTTAATGAAATCAAATTTAAGAAAAATGAAAAAAATTTGTTAATTTAATGTTAACCAAAATTAATTCCAATAATTAATTTTAATAGAATTAATTCTAAAAATTAATTAAACTATTTAATTAATTAAATTAATTTAATACAAAGATTAAATTAATTAAACACCAATTCTATAATCATGAATCTCTATTCATGTAATTAATATTTAAATCAAAATTAAATATTAACCAATTCTCCAATTACATTTAATTCAATAATTAAACGTGTAACTATATCGTATATAATTACTAATTCCCTTAATTCGAATTTGAAGGTTTCAAATTAAACTCATCACTCTATTTTAAGGTTTAATTCATTTGTGAAATAGTAGGAGAACCTAATGGACCTACAGATCATGGGCTCCAACGACCCGAGATTAATCGGCTAAACTCTTTAAACCGAATTAATCAACATTCATTAACTATCAGGTCACTCCACTAAAGCCCAATAGTTGCACCCCCTCACTGTAGATATATTTTTTTCCACTTGAGTTAACCGTCATCAGTAAGTTGACCCTTCACAGGTTGTTCGTAATAATGCGTGGGTCAAAAAAATGTTGTTATACCCCTGAGATTACATCTTGCTCCTTAAGTCCCACTGATCCTCTATTGAATAATTGGTTTGTATTCCAATCGCCAAATCGAGTCCCTCTTGAGCCAATGAAAGGGTGGCACCCTTTGTTCAAGACCTAGAATCAATACTTAAGAGAACAACCTCTCTACTAATCCTAACAGCGGGTAGGAGTGAATTTCCTCTTGCACCCTAGGTCCCCAGCTATCTACCCGGTCTTACCCCTGAAATAGGAGACTTATTGAGCCGACGCTGTTGAGTAAACTCTCACTTATGCAAATCTAAGGATAATCCCGAATAAATAGGAGTTCATAGTTAGCTCAGGATTAAGGTCGAGTTACCTAGGTCATCGCTTTGAAATAGTCAGTCTTAAACAGTAAACAATATTATAAAGTAAGAGTGACTTATTTCTTGGTCAGGTCTTATACAAACTCTTTGCATAGGATGCCTCCACTCGCATGTCTCCACATGAATGATTTAAGATCACATCTTTTGTACTAAATACAAAGTGGGTCGCATTCAGTGTTACCAGAATAAGGTATCTAACCTTATTCATGTACTATAGACTGTTTTGGCTATTTACTCGAACTTGATCCATCTTTATGTCTCCACATAAAATCCAAGTATTCATGTAATAGTTATGGATGTTAGTTTATTGGATTTAGTCTTTACAAGTGCAACTTACATATTCAATAATAATATTTTTGAATAAACGTCCATAACATCTTTAGTGTAAATAGAATATGTTTAAATTACAAACTGCGAGTTTTAGGATATACAATCCAACAAACTCCCACTTGGACTAAAACTCCAGTGAATATATACAAATATACATAATGTTGAGTAATGAGAGAATAAATACAATAAACTAGGGCATCAGATACCTAGTGAATCCTATTCATAACAACATTACTACGAAACTGCAGGAAACTTTCAGGTAAAGATTCCAGTATGAACCTAACCTGACTGGCTTCATAATGACAGAGCCATTCATCTCCGCCATATTGTAGTGGACCATTATGTTTAGAATATGTTCTCTAACAAATGCACCTCTTGCATACGGGCATTGAAGATGATTTTTAGAGCGTCATGCCTGAGTTGTGCGGACGGTTGTTCGAACATCCCCCGCAGAGACTCCATGATCTCACGAGCAGTGATCATGGGCTCATGCTTCTTTGCTAAAACATCAAAAAAGCTTGCCATTATGTATGCCCAGGCCTTTTTATTTGCTAGTATCCAATGCTCGTATGCCTCCCGAACGTTTTGAGAAGCATTTTGAGCAGGAACAAGAGGACAATCCTCCATAAGGACAAATCTTAGGTCATTGACCGACCCAAAACTTACGTCGTAAATAAGTTTCGAGTCTAGTCAAAACAAAATTTATAAATACCGAACTACTTCTATTGCTACAAAGACGTAGTAACAGTGGTAAGTCCAGTCGATTTGCAGAGAAGCGCAATTGGTCTCGTTACGTTAACTTTCTAACTAGAGCGATAAATTGGGGCGGGGGGCGGGAAGGGGGGTGGTTGGTGTGGAAGAGATAACATGTGTAAAATTGAAATAAAAGTGCAGTGGATATATGAAACGGTAATGAATTCATTTAGTTATCGGATCAAGTAGTCATTCAATGTATATTAAATCTTTGTTTTCAGCCAACATATTATATATTCGAATTATGCATGCATAGCTATCCAATCGATGCGAATTAACTAATTTCTATAAGCCCAAAAATCAATTTATCTGAACCGATCGAGCGTCCTAATTCGTAATTAAGGCTGGAAAATCGTGCCTTAACTAACCTACATGCTTCTAGATGCAATTGGGTCCTTAGCGGTCATAAAGAACTAGAAACATATGCATTAAGATTTAGGATTCAACTATGTTGATTAAGTGTCAGATAGCCATGTCCAAATAATCATTTATTCTTTAAATCTAGATTAAACATGCGATACAAAGATTCATGGACAGCCTAAAAACCTAAGCATGCTTATCTAATCTGTCCTACAGGGGTAAATTCAAAACATAGACGAATACAAGGATGCGTGCGAGCTTGAATTTAACTAGCTAAAACATACAATCATGATAGAGGCGTCAATCCAACATAAAAGTAAGTCTAAATTAAACAAGATTCAAGAAAAATATAATTCTAAATTAAAGGGTAGAATTAGATTAAAAAAAAAAAAAAAAAACTCATCAAAATACAAGGAATGTTCAATCCAAGAACTAAACGAAAGATTACCTTATCGATTCATAGACAAACCAATGGGTTATGTTCCAATACAAATTCATAATTCGAAAATAAAATAAAAACTAAAAGACACTAAAAATTGAAGGAAATAGAAGAAGAAGGAAGTCTGACTTCGACCTCCATCGACTTGGCCTCCAAGAATCAACCTATTCCCCCAAAATTCAGCATATTTCAACCTAGGGCCAAGAAGAGGAATTTATAGTGATCAACACAGTGTTGTAACACTTAGAATAGCGTTGCAACACTAATACGACGAGAGGGAAGTGTCACAAGAAGTCCAACGCTTGGTTCAACACTCATTTGCACGGGCGCTTGATGCGTTATTTTATGCGATGAAATAATGGGAGGATTGTGTTGGTGGAAAATGCATTGTGCAAATAAGTTTTCTCAGCAGAACCCAAGTATAAATCCTACTGAGTTTTCTAGTAAGCCCAGGGTCGAACTAAGGGACTAAGGAAAATAATATGCGGTGATAATTTCGAGATCACTTTGCGGTAACAAATAAATCAAGAAGTTTGTTGGTTTGTTGTTTACAGTATAAAATGTATGCGACAGATTTGAGATCAGAGTAATTATGCAACAGATACACTGAGTATGCGATGGAACGGGTTGAGAAGGTCTTTAGCTATCTTTTCCCAAGAATGTGTCAAACTATGCGATCATGCTACACTCATGCGACAACAAATCATTTTCCAAGCTTATCTCTAGGATGCATGTGATGCGTTAATAGCAAACAACGCTTATTCCTAAGCTTCTATCTCTTGATTATACGTTTCTAATCTGACTCTCCTGAGTCTAGATTCTAACCTGACTTTTCCAAGCCTAGATTCTATCCTTAGACTACCCTCCTGAGTATCTCTAATGGAGGAATGACACATACATAATACAAGATAATCGCATAGAATGAAGATCCAGGTTATGCTAGCTAAGTGCTTCTCAACCCATTCAACAGATTTAGCTACTCATGTGTGTTTTAAAGAGAGTGAAGAGATCTAAAGATGAAATTTCCATTTCTATAAATAAGTTCAGAGTACAAAATGACAATGGAAGGTAAGGATAGAGAGCCTGGTAGCAATTCTTTGCTTCCCAAGGCTTTTACACTGTTATCTCTATTCCGCTCAAAAGATGTTCTTGCTTCCGCAAGAGTTGGCCCTAGATCTCGACGCTTCTAACACTCTTCCAAGTTCACCGGAACGATCTCTCGGTATAATCTCCCTTCGCTCGCTTCCGCCTTCTAAGTAAAAGAAAACTAAGAACAAGGCTACTTCTATCTATATGGGAAATTATCTAACTGAACGAACTCCTTCACTGAAGGTGGCCTTTGGTATTTATAGAGCTTTGGGGTGAAAGGCTTCTTCTCTCTTATGATTGCACTGATGGGATGGCATTAATTCTCTGTCTGATGCACCGAATATTTGTCACTGAAAGGTTGAGTGTACTTGCTACAGTAGATCGTTAACGGCTTGTCAACTTAATTCGAAATCGACCGTCATCAGCTTTTTGTCCCATCGTGATTTATTACGCTTTTCACCCAGATGCACCCACCATGATGCGCCGACTCTATGTGGCAACCTTCTTGAGTAGATATTCGCAAGTGCAATTTGATCACATAGCCGTGCGTCAACGCAATCTCTTAATGTGCTCGGACGTTAATTTCTGTGGATCACATTTCCGCCTTGCATCAACGCATTTTATGCAAAAAAATATACAAGTTAGCTATTTTAATGTGATGGACGCATGTGACCGCAATATTGTGAACTTAATGCTTTTTTATGCAATATTGTATATTTTTATCATCGCAACCTACATTATTTTATGAATTTGTGCTATAATAACGTGCATTTTGCCCATTAACAACACTCAGCTCTATGTCTGTCATTCTTCGCAGAGTTGCAACTCGGAGTGTTGCAACGCTTGGAGTAGCATTGCAACGTTGTGCCCACTGCCAGATGCTCGCTACTCGATACTCGATCCTCGTTCACTCAGTAGCATTTCCTTTATAACTCGACAGCTTTTTACTCGATGGTACTCGATGGTACTCGATGATGCTTGATGGCTGATCATACTTGGTGGAACTCGATGGCATTTTGGTCTTTTCAACTCTTTTGAAGCCCAGATGTTCAAATTAACTCCAAATTGCTTCATATTAACCCTGTTCTTCACCAAATAATTAATTCTACCTCTTGGTTGCTCGATACCTACAATATAGGAAAATAAACACATAAAATTCACTAACGAGCCCGAATTAAGCTAGGAATATTAGTTCTTTTTGAGAGCTAACAGTCATTAATGATTAAAATCATATTGATTGTGTTTTTCCATGTTGCATAATTTTCGCGGTAAGTTTGTCAGCGACGAATAAATTTAGTGTTGTGGAAGTCATTATGAAGTTTGCTGAAACATACAATTTATTTATATTAGAATTCAAGCATTACCCATTTAGAAAATCAATCAGATTTAGCAAAATAATTCAATGCACCCTATGTGACATCTATTTTGCAATGATGTTTCAATGAGACAGGGTAAAACTGTCGTAGGGTGATCAGATATCCTTTCACTGAAATAAGACAATCTCAACCAATATACAAAACAACTCCTTGTTACTGTAAGTATCAGTCACCTTTGTTCGGTCAAGGAACTGTTAACTTGCTTAACATTTTCTTGTAAGTGTAGCCTCTCATTTTATATTTTAAAGTCCCGCCCCAAAGAGCCAACTATAGGGAAAAACTGATCGGGAAAAAAACTAAAACAATCCTATCCATTTCTAGAGTTTGTGTAAAAGTCATACAAATGCCATCCGTAGGGAGACACAAGCAAAGATGCCTCAAGGCCGAGCATGAAAGTTTACTACAAACTAAGGAGAGAGACTGGGGGATATGTTGACACATGTCCCATTCCCACTTACTATAAATACTCACATTGGTATTGACCTATACAAACACCACCTGTAGGGGGACACAAGCAAAGGTGTCTCGAGGCCGAGTATAGATCTCATGGTGTGAACTTATACGGAGATATGCGAAAAAGGAAAAATGAAGTATCATATACCACATTTTCCTCCCACTGAGTGTTTTACCTAAGGTTAATTTAACTTAGAAAAATACAGCTAATTATTTTACTAAGTGATTGTTTAAATTTGCTCAAAAGTAACACTTACTTTGGAAGTTAAACAATTTTGATTAATGTTCATTAAACACTTTAATAAACTTTAATCAACAATTGCATGCTCGTAGCAAATCTATCTAATTTACCTTTTCAAGTTAGTTCCCAAGTAGAGGTGTTCCGTTTCCATCAGTTTAAATACCCCAACCTAGACAGAACTAGTCTTAGACAAAAGGTCCCTTATAGATATATTTGCTACAAATTTAATCTTTTAATTAAAACTAATTTAATCCTATTAAACTGATTAAAAGATTAAACTTATTTATAATCTCATTAGAAATGTGATCTTAGGTCTATGTGAATCATGTTTTAAAACTATATTAAAAAAATAATTTTAACCTAAGGTCTGCATACAATTTTGAATTATTGATTTTAATTTCTAATTCATTTAATTATAACTTTTATAAAAGAAATGAAATAAATTAAAACCAATTATTGCATGTGAAAGCATACTTAGGTAAGTTATAACTATTATAAAATAACCTAAAGTAGTGACATGCTTCATATAATTCCATTTCATTACTTAACATACATAACACTTATATACTAAAATAATGAAATAATTAATAACATACACACATCCATACATTCAACGATATATTATAACACTTATAATATAAATGATGCATGACTATGTTGTTAATATATGCAAACATATATTATAACATTTATATTATATGATGCATGAGCATGCTATAAAATTAAATTATGCAACTATATATTATAACATTTATAATATAAATGATGCATGAATAATGCATAACTTATGGTGGGATTTTTACTATATGATATATATTATGACATATAATTAAATAAATTAAACTATACATCATATGCATAATTTAAAACAATTATTGGATTGGGATTGGACTCCTAAAAAATTAATTAAATTAATATAACACTTATATTAATTTAATTAATTAAAAAACAATTAACTATTACAAATTAATAGCTTAACCGGTTCAAAACAAGCGCACCGAACCTTGAATCACACAAATCAGACCGTCCATCACTCGAACTGCCCTCAAATCGCTCGAACCAAGCAAACCGAACACGAACCAATCAAGCCACGAACCGAACCACACGCTAACCAATTCATTCTTTTCATCTCAGAGCATTGAAACACTGTGACCTAGCGTTGCAATGCTACAGAAAGAACATTTTGTTTCACCCTTCGCAACATTGCAACGCTACTATACAGTAGCTACTGTACAATTGCGAATTCCTTCGATTTTCCTTCAGTTTTCCTTCGATTTTGGCGTCGTTTCTTCATAAATCCACCGAAAAACTCACAAACGACTCAAGACCTTCAAAATACATACTCTATTGCAATTTATGCCAAAAACAAATGGACCTTATAAATAAATTTTGTAAAAAAAAAAAAAAAGTTGTAAAACTAAAATCCAATCTGAAGTTATCCAAAAAATTGTAAACCATTCAACAACTATTCATCATATGAACAAATTACATTATGCAACCCACCAATTTTGTAATATCAATTTTGGAACAATAAAAATTGGAATAAAAAACTTTTGCTCTAATACCAATTGAAGGAATGGTGAAGTTTCACTGCGGAAACAGGGTCGGTCACAAAAATTATTTTTATAGAATACAAATTTTACAGAAACTAATATGCATTATGAGAGAAAATTACAGCATTCAAAAAGAGAAGCAAAAGAGAAGCAAAAGAGAAAAGGGTTAGGAAAATAGGAAACTTACCCTTGAAGAACCGTTCTTCACCAATTTCCTCCTCTTCGATCACGAACAATCATGATCCAAGAGAGAATTTAGGGGAGGAAAGTTATCTGACTCCCTTTAAAATTAAAATTAAATTAATTTATATTATAATGTATCATATAATAACTAATTCATTATATTTATATATGTAACTATATGTTATATCATATATAACACATGACCTATAGTTTTATATTGTATCAAATACAATATAACCCATAGTTTTAATTCTCTCATTAATGCACGATAGTTAATATAAATCCCATTTATACTAAAATTGATTATATGAATCCAATTCACATAATTGACATTTGAATCATATTCAAATATTTATTTCCTTTCAAAATAGACTTTATATTATAATGTATCAAATACATTATATTAATTATATCATATATAATTAAGTTAAATTAGTTATATCAAATATAAATAATTCCCTCAATTAATTTGTAAAATTCAAATTAATCCAAAATTGGTTCTAAATAATCCCTGTTGAGCTATAGAGGGAACCTTATGAACTTGTAGATTGAAGATCCAATGGTACTTGAATGATTAATTAAACATCTTTAATTAAATTATTCAACATCTATTAACTGTTGGTCATTCCACTAAAGATCGATAGCTTCACTCTCCGCACTACAAATATATTTCTGTTTTCATTGGGTATTACCAGTTAACATCGCGATGATTCTTCACAAATTGCTCGTAAGTACAGTTGGGCCAAAATTACCGTTTTGCGCATATAGTTACATCTAAATCCTCAAATACCACCGATCTCTCTAATAAACAATAAATTATATTCCAACCATGACCAAACCCTTCTCAGGCCAAGAGAGAGTGAAGCGCCACATTGTTCAAACCCCGAAATCAGTCCTTAAAAGAGCAATTTATCTACTTACCCAAACATTAGGGAAGGAGTAAATTTCATCTTGTGTACCCGTGTTCCCAGCTCCCTAATAAGACGAATCTCCAAAATGGTAGGCTTATTGAGTCGACGATCTGGCCACTCTCACTCATATAAATCAAAGGATCGCCTTCATATGCAGGAGTTCTCAACTTACTCAGGATTTAGGTCATGTCACCTATGGTCATCTTGGTGAAATGTAAGTCTCTATTATTAATGATGTTATATAATGAGACTAGTCATTTCGTGGTCTGGTCTTATATAAACTCCTTTGTATAGAACACCCATGCTCAAATGTCTCTACATGAATAATTATGATCAGATCATTTGTAGCACTTTACAACAATTGTAACATCTATAAAGCAGGTCGTATTCGTAATGTCACTAAGATAAGGTACCCAACCTTATCCATCTACTACAGACCATTTAGGTTATCACTTAAACATGATCCACCTGTATGTCTCTACGTACTTGTTTAAGCTACAGAAGATAACATTGGATATTAGTTTATTGGTTTTGTAGGCTAATGCTACTAAATGTCGAATAAAACATCTCATATTTTATTTAATAAATAAAATGTTTATACATTACAATTACAAACTATAGGACCCACGAGATTTAGGACATCAATCCCAACAATTTCATGGGTCTTCTGAGTCTCCACTAGGCTCCATCATGGGTCCTCTGAGCCTTCGCTAGGCTTCCTCATGAGTCCTGCCTCTACCTTCTAGTCCCTGCTAGCTCGCTAAGTTAGGTAGTTTCTCCCCCCTTTCCATTATGATGATAGGGGTGGACGGTAGGGTTAAAACGGGCATAATCGCTGGATTATGGAGTTATTGGATTATAGTAGAGAGCGGTAGAAAATGAACCAACATTCCCATTGTTCTTGTTTTCTTTGTTCAAAAACTCATCTTTTCGACTGGGAAATTTCCAAATTTCTGAAAATGAAAGAAAGTCAACCTATTCCTGTAATTGCGGTCAGTCTTGCTACCTCTAGAACACTTTTCTTTAGTTAACTCTTCGAGATATTGATACCTGACTTAGTGAAAGAATCGGTTTAGAACATATCTGCTGCTAGAGCACCTCTACTTGATTCTTAACGCACATACGAGAAATCACTCACGACGAACAAGAGGTGTCGACAATGTGAGCTTTACTGCCTTTCCTCATGAGTCCTTTAAGCTATCTTTAGGCTATGTCATGGGTTCTCTTAGTTCTAGGCTCCCTCATGGGTTCTTTAAACTACCACTAGGCTCCTTTAAGCTCATAGGTCCTCCGAGCTCACTCTAGGCTCCCTCATGGGTCCTCTGAACTACCTTTAAGCTCACTCTAGGCTCACTCATGAGTCCTTTGAGCTTACTCCAAGCTCCTTTAAAAGTTCTCTAAGCTACCATTAAGCCTCCTCATGGGCCCTCATATCTTTCTATAGGTCCCTTGTAGGTCCTCTGAGCAACTTCTAAACTCATTCTAGGCTTTGGCATGAGTCCTTCGAGGTTACTTTAGGCTCCCTCATGGGTCTTCTAAGCTACCACTAAACTCTCTCATAGGTCCTCAGAGCTCTCACTAAACTTTCTCATAGGTCCTTTGACCACTCTCCAGGCTCCCTCATGGATCCTCAAAGCTCCCTTTAAGCTCCCTCATGGATCCTTTAAGTGTTAGGATCGTAACGTTCTTCTTGAAAGAGGTTAAATTGAGCTAGAGTGAGAGCGGTTGAGTGATAAAGTTTTTCTCAAGGAGATAGTTTTTTACTTTATACTTTGTGAATTTCATTCTCACTATGAGCTAAACTTTCTAAGGAAGTTGAGTTACTGGATGGCTTTAAGAAATGAGTTAGCTTACTAAAATTTGTTTGCTTGTTGCATGTGTTATCTAATATTGTTTCACTTTATTGAAGTTAAAAACTAATGGTTAGCTTAAAATCGAACACTTAATTTCATGGTGTTAGAGTTTGATGCTGAAAGGTTCAGATAATATATGACAATTTTCGTAAAGAAAATATTAGAGAGGAGCCTAAAATAGGACTTCGTGTTTGACCTTAGAAATATGACACATCTATAACATGGATTGCACACTGTTAACTACTCTTCTTAGAACTTTAACTTATTTGAATCTTTTATTTACTCATTTTATTGCTTCCACAAAACCATCTTCTACTATTTCTTTCGGTTATCTTCGACTATAATTTGAGAACCCTTTCCCTTGTGAAAAGCTCGTTTTCACAAAACGATCTCTTGGAATACAAGAGTTGAAATATTTCCACTTTTTACTTATTTACTTGTACTTAACCAATCTTTTCTCAACAAATGTTTGCACCAAAACAACTCACACACATTTCAGTCATCAACAACGCATAAAAAGTAACAATAGAGACCTTTTAAACCTCTAACTCAAAACGCATAGACTAACAGTACAAATTCAAAAACTTCAAAATGTTAAAAAAGACCAAACTTCTAATATCGAAAACTCCGTGACTAAAAGGTAATTTTTCCTCGATAAAAAAAGAGTTGAAAATTTGTGTAGTTAGTTAGTGGTGTGAAAAAAAGACAGGCGTGTGGCTGTGGGTGTGTCCAAGTCCACCACATTCCTTGCCCAACACACCATATTATCATCACATCATCCTCCATTTTTGCCCCCAATCTCCCCATCTCCACAAAAATGTCATCCGCCATTGTTGCAGGCTCATCCTCCTCCTGCTCCGCCGCCTTCACCAGATCCTCCATCAGATCTTCCCCTCTCTTTCCATCTCCAAAACCCTCTGTTTCGCCAAACGCTCAGGTATTTCTCATCTTTCAAAAAAACCCAAATCCCCGATTCATTAATCTGCCTGTCTACTGACTTGATTTTCTGGTTGTTCAGAAAAGCGCTTTTCAAGGGGTGTCGGTGCAGGAGGCTAAGAAGGGGGCGTCACATTGGTTCGCGGCGGAGAATGGAGAGGGCGATGGCGGTAAGTGGTCGAGGGGGCTTCAAATTAGGGCGGCTAAGACTGCCGGAGCTTCCAAGACGATTGAGGTCGAAGTAGATAAGCCATTGGGTCTCACTTTGGGCCAGAAATCTGGCGGTGGCGTTGTCATCACTGTAAGTCTTTTTGGGTTTTGTTCTTGCTGTTGCTTGGTTATGCTGTGAAGGAATTTTATATTCTCCTCTTTCTCTATTTTTTAGATTCATCAAACAATTCAATGAAGAGCTATGTATATAATTAGGGTGGTAGTTTTTTAAGGAGTTGTTGGGTAACATTTGTGTTAATAATTATTTTTTACGTGTATAGTCATCTAAGGAATTCGAATTACGAATTTGTTGATCACAAATACATTCATATGTTGGTTGAACTATACTTGCCTTGGCTATTTCTAGTTTTCTTTAATACATACCTAATTTTCATATATAATTGTTTTACGTGATTAATACAAAGTTTTGATGAATAAGAAAAAAAAATGATTACAAGACACTTTAAGAAAAATAAATATAAAAAATATTTTTGTTTTATAATAAAAAAAATAATAACAAATAGTTATTATACATAATTCTTTTGAAATGAGAAACAAGAATTGAGAAATAAGAATATTTAGAACTTCTTAAATTATCACGCAAGATCTAAAAACTTATACTTTACCATTTCAATGGTCATCTCAAACTCATTTATTATTATAAACGTAAAAAAGTTAATTAGCTGAACAAAGTAGAAATAAAAAAAGAAATGATCATATCCCACTAAAGTTGTAGTATAGTAGTGAGAATTCCCGCTTGTCACTTAGTGACCCGGGTTTCATCCCAATTTGATCCCTACAATCGATAATCTAATCTCTACGATTTTAAAAATTAGAATTAAGTTTTTATGGTACGATATACCTTATATATAGTCCTCACACTTAATAAAATCCTCATGAATAGTCCCTATGTAAGGACTATTTAATAGGATTTTATCAAACCAAAGAGACTAAATTCTAATTATACACTATAAGGGACTAAATTCTAACTTTTTTCAAATCGTAAGGACCAAGTCTGCAATTTAACTAAAAATTTTGTAAAACTACATTTTACTATGGTCTCCTAGATGTGTATTTTGTGTGGATGTTTTGTAATTTGAGGTAATTTATGGAAATATATGTTGGGTTAGGCAGTGGATGGGGGAGGAAATGCAGCAAAATCAGGGTTAAAAGCAGGGGATCAAGTTTTATACACAAGCAGTTTCTTTGGTGATGAATTATGGCCTGCAGATAAGCTGGGATTTACCAAAACTGCCATTCAAGCCAAGCCTGATTCTGTATACTTTGTAGTTAGCAGGTTCTTTTCCTCTTTCATCTTCTTATTATTTATAAAATAAACTTTGATTTGATTTTCTTATTACTTTTTGTATTTATTTGTTTTATTTTCTTTTGCTCCTTCCAAATTCTACTTCTTGGCATGATTTTCCAATATCATGTTTAATGGTTTGATTTTGTATAAAAGAATTATTTTAGTCCTAACCATTAGTTTTTTTTAGTAAAAAAAATTATAAAAACTGCCCTCCGATCAACTTTTAGAACTACTTTAGTCCTTACCATTTTCATAAGTGTTGAATTATTACCCAAATTTTAAAAGATAAAACAAATTTTTAAAAACTATTTTTTTCCCAAAACTTGTCCAAATATTAGTATAAAATACATAACAAAGCAAGAGATTTAGAAGTGAAAGTGGTATTTGTAGGCTTTAATTTTCAAAAACTAAAAACAAAAAAAACCAAATAGTTACTAAAATGAGACCTAACTATTTGAATTTTGATTTTTGAAACTAAAGTTTATAAATACCCTTTTCACCTATGAGTTTTGTTTTTTTTTTCTTTTTCATAAAATATATTTTCAAAATTTAAGCCAAATTTTATAGACTAATGCCTCGTTTGTTACCTATTCTATTGTTTGTTTTTAGACTTTTAATTTTAAGCTTATAAACATTACTACCACCTACTAGTTTCTTTATGTTTTTTTAGAATTTGGCTGAACTCAAATGGGTGTCAAAAAATATTAGGGTTTTTTTTTTTTTTTTTTTTTTTTTTTAAAGAAGAAAAAAAAAACTATAATTTAAATCAATTTGGCCGAGAATTTAAACATTTCTCCAATAAACATGAAAACATAGTAAGTAAACTGTGAGAAACAAAAACAATTTTCGAAAACAGAAAAACTAAAAATTATGGTCTTATTTGGTAATCATTTCGTTTTCTGTTTCTAATTTTTGAAAATTAAGCCTATTTTTTATTTCTTACATTAATTTGCATATTTTAAAAAATACAATATTTGAATTCTTAGCCAAATTTAAAAAACAAAAATAAGTTTTTAAAAGCTATTTTTTTTAGTTTTCAAATTTTGGATTGGTTTTTAAAACCATTAGTAAAAACTAGATAACATAGAAAAAAATTTGAAAGTGAAAGTAGTGTCTATAAGCTTAATTTTCAAAAATAAAAAACTAAAAGGTTATCAAATGGGGCCTAAGGTCTTGTTTGATAACAATTTGGTTTTTGATATACTTTTTTTATTTTTTATTTTATTTTATTTTATTTTTGTAAACAAAGACTATAAATGCTACTTTGGGGTCTACATTTTAAAAGCGTTTTTGAAATCCAAGTTAAATTTTGAAAACTTGAAAAAAAATATTGTTTGTTGTTTAAAATTTATTATTATTATTATCATCATCATTATTATTATTTTAAATGACTAAGAATTCAAATGTTTACGTAAGAAAAATGAAAACCACGATTAAAAAGTTGTAGAAAAACAAGCACAATTTTAAAAAACAAAAAACAATAAGCCAAATAGTTACTAACCAGATCTAAATCGTTAGTAAAGGCAACCTTAAGATCATTGTATTTGATCTAGACTTGAAACATTTCTTTTGCAATAAACAATAGTAAATTTTATCATAAGAATACAAATTTTAGAAACTTAACAAATAGTAGGTGTACTTTTCCTCAACAACAATGTAAGTTGTATAGTAACTTGTAAAGTGTTGTTAATGTAGAGGTGCTGAGGTCGATGTTAAACGACTTCCAAAGAGGCCTGCGCCACCTCGCTTTGGAAGAAAACTTACTGATGCACAGAAGGTAAGCATCACTACTCAGCCATTCTAATGTACCTTTGTATTAAATTTACTCTACCTTTTGGCTTTAGCTTGATGGTTTTGCATTACTATGTTGTGCAGGCTAAAGCAACCCATATATGCCTGGATTGTGGATACATTTACACCTTATCAAAACCCTTTGACGAGCAGGTTTGTCCCAATCTCGACTTTTTTAAACCATTATCATTAAAGTTAGATAAGACACTATTATTTACTGTTCCAAAGGTCAAGGGTTTGATCTCCACCCTATACTTGTTGAACTTAAAAAGGAATAAATCATTAATATAAGATGCCGCCTTACCTCGAATATTCAAATCATCTTAAAAATAAAATATCGGTTGTTAACAGTAATAGTCATAGTATGTCATGTATTATTCTACGTCTAAAATAGATGTGAATAATGATAGACTCAAACTTGGTTGCTAATGATGTAGTTATCAGTATTATTTATTGTATTGTACATGTTCAAAGAGAGAGATTCACAGGTTTCAAAAAAGAGAGGGAGAGAGATGTAAATATAATGTAAGAACAAACTAGGTGACCTAGGTCAAGTTAGTCAAGCAGTGATTTTACATTGGGATTAAGCCAAGCCTACAGATATGCTCGATATAGGTTGATTCAAGCGAGTCATTGAGTCACATGTCATTTGACGAGGTTATGATTTTTTTTTTTTTAATTTTTAAATATGCGTGAGTGTCTAGGCCAACTTACGAGTCGTGTTTTGAATGGTATCAAAGAAACCCGTAGAATATTAAATCTTAGGTAGCTGACCACCATGGACTAATGTAATTATGTTGAATGAATTTGTTTTTTTACGCATGGTTTGGATGATATAATTCTTTCCACACGAGTCAACTAATTGTGTTTAAACGTGTATATCATCGACGAAAAGGTCAAACAAGACTCAACCGAGTTTCATCATTTTTTTTTTTTGGAAATGTTTCGAGTTTCGTCATGTTGTTTGAACTAAATGAGTTGTGTTTTGGATGGTGCAGCCTGATGGATATGCATGCCCTCAATGTAGAGCACCAAAGAAAAGGTTTGCAAAATATGATGTGAACACAGGAAAGGCAATAGGAGGGGGTTTGCCTCCAATTGGAGTCATTGCTGGTTTGGTTGCTGGTATTGGTGCTGTTGGAGCATTGCTTGTTTATGGTCTTCAGTGATATCATTATATATATAAAAACCTGTATCATTTATCATTGTCCTAATTAATAATTCCTTCTTAATCCATTTCTTTAACCTCAAATCATATGAATCTTTTTGTCCTCACATTTTCAAACTGCACATATGTTAATAATATAAATTATATTTGATTTACTCATGTATATGATCCATTTTTCTATGTTTTTAATAGGGAAGAAAACAAAACTTTAAAGGAAACTCTTAAGAAAAAGACGTGTGGGATGCATTCTAATAATTGTTTGACATAAATTTGAGAAATTGTCTTTTTGTAATCACTGAATACAGATTTAAATTACTTTTGTATTTTTCTCTTATAGATCTAATAATACAAATTGCTAGTCACTTTGTGTCGGCTATCAATAGTTTTGTGTTTTATGATACTAGTTATAGTTGATGACTAAAATCAAACATATAACCTTTTTTCAAAAAAAATTGCAGCAACTTCTAATCACTATCTATGAATTTTGAAAATTTGTCTTTTTAATAGCTAGAAGTCCCTCTATATTATAATTATTATAAGCAAATTATACCCAATTTAATAACCATTTTTGTTTTAAATTTTTAGAGTAAAACTATGAGATTATGTTATACCGTATTTGAATGAAAGAGAGACTTGATTAGGATATTTTAGTTTTAGATATGAGGATTTCTCATACTCCTTGGCATTCGAAGCGATTGGATAGTGTGTGATAAACAACCGTGTGTACTAACAATAGTGCATTATGATGATGCTACAAATTTGATTTTGGTATAGTAAACGATGGTGCAATAGTTAGCGTTATATAACTGTCGTGGTAGATTGCAGTGTGACGGTGAGTATAGAATGACAATGGTACATGGTAACGTCGGTAGTAATAGCAAAACTAGTGAAAAAGTAGAAAGAGAAAAAGAGTCTGAATCCGTTGGGTTTGTTTATTTTTCCCATACCGTAGGCTTCTTCAGGCGATAAGGCAAGATCTAATTGTCCCGCGTCAACTTATTATCAACCAAAAAAAGTATGTTTTGAAAAAGAAAAAAAAGAAAAGAAAAAAAGAAAAAAAATGGAAGTTTATAAAGGGAAATACGAATATGCGATGGAAAAGCAAGAGTAACAAAACAGGAAAACAAATAAAGAAAAAGTAGAAAAAAACAGTCGTCAGCTTTCGAAGTTGTGCATAGTGAAAATCTGCTTTGATGTACCATCCACTCTCCGCGACACCGCAGCACCAACTTTACGTTTTCGTGCTACTGCTTTAAGCAAACAGCCAAAGATTGGCCAATACAACAACAAAAGCAAAACCATAACAAAACCCCACAAGTTCTTGAACAAAAAAAGGGGGTTTTGAGACTTCTCATAGAGCGATTCTGTAAAACCAGTCCTCCTTCTCATTGAAGAGAAAAAGGGATGGAGAGAAAGGTTTTAGTGGTATGTTCTGTTGTGGGTTTGTTGGGAATTTTATCAGCTGTTACTGGTTTCGTTGCTGAAGCTACACGAATCAAGGTGATTTCTTATGATTTCTGTCTGAACCCGTCTTTAGTTTCCTTTCATTTATTCTTTTTAACATTGGATTTTCACTTGCATTTGAGTTTATTTTTGTGATTTTCTCTTGTATTTCGCGACTATTCTCTTGGCTGCTGAAATTACTGGGGAAAATGGAAAGGGGGAAGTTCTTTTCTTGTTCAGGTCTTTAGTGAACTTTAGATGACAATGTGTCTTATTGGAATGGTTGCTGTTCTATTGATGTTTTCATCGTTCAAAACTTCAAAATTTGAGGGGTCCTTTTTCAGTTTTTCTCATGTTTTTTTTTTTTTTAGTTTCTCACTGAATCAACATACAACTTCTGGTTCTGATTGGTGCTGGAGATCAATGTTGCCTCTGTTTTGTTTTGTTCTTCCTTTCCCTTCTGTCCATTGAAGCTTGGAGGGTCTGAAGACACTGAACTATATAAAGAATTAAGAAAGTTGAGTTGTTAAATGTCCCCCATATTTTATGGCTTTAGGAAGGAGGAAGCGGAGACTCCCATTTGTTAGCTGACCTAGAATATAAATGTCTTATGTGTTACTTGACACAAAATGTTACAGTCGGCAATTGTTTTGTGGGATTAATCAAGCATGTTTAAGTTGGTTTGGACACTCACAATTGTGTAAAAGAAAAGATGTATGGAGTTCATAACAATGATTGTGACACCGGTTCTTAGGATTGAAAATCCTAGTTTTCCTTTTGTATTTGTTTCTCAAGCATTAGCTTTGTATGCCACTGCTGTAACATTGGCTTTGGATGATGATATTGACGCTAATTGTAGAATGCTTTTTTTTTGGTTATAATATTGGGCATGGTACAGTTTTAACGATCTTCTCCCGCTCTTTTTCATATCTTAATTAATGTGTTGATTTTTGTTTCTAATGAGTCTTTATTTTTCCATGGCATGGATCATTTTGCTAAGTTTCCTTCACTCATGAGTATTGTTCATGTTCATTATGTGAAGAACAATTCATTTGTTGACAATGTGTAAGGTTGTAAATTGATTATTTTCCATGCAATTCCTCCTCTAATTCCATATTTGTTTGATCCCTGATTCCTATTTTTGATCCTTCTCATTTAGTCTTGACTTTTGATTGGTTTTTTTAAGGGGATCTTTTCATATTTTAGTCTTTGTTCTTTTGTTTTAAATCTTTTTTCATCTTCTCCTTCTCCCTTGGTTATTTTATTATTGTTATTATTATTATTATTTTTTTTATAATAAATGACAAGTTTTTGCTAATAATTGAAATGGTGTATTGTTCACAAAATAAAACTCGGTTCCCTATAGGAGTACAACAGGAAACATCCACCAAATGGTTCCCTCTATGTTCCACTGGAAGTTAACTCCCATGCACTTTTGATTGAAATTGGAATAAGATAGACGAACAAAAGAAGATAAAAAAACCGTAAGCAGAACCTAGCTATCTCAAAAGGGCTGCTAACCTCTCCTCACAAGCCCATGGCCTATTTTGGGTTCACTTGGAGCTTTGTCAACCACCATAGGAGGTGTGATGTAGCACACATTTCATGGGGGGTGCAACACTCATATTTATCATATATACCATGTGTGTAAGGTTGCATGATGTTCTACTTGAATCCGTGTTGGAAGAACATCATACGAAAGTTGTACAACTGGATTAGGACCCTGAGATGGTTTTGTTATGATTATTGTATAGAATGTTGTGTTCCTTTTTGTTTTTCTTTGGCTTCTTCTCATTCTTCTTTGCACCTAGGGTAGAGATTAGAGGCATTTGGTTCCCAATGGGGAATGAGGTTTGAGATCTGTGGGAAAACCTTTTTTTTAAAACCCTTATTCTCCTGCTCGTCATGGACAAAAAATGGAACATAGGCTACTTTATTGAATCTACTTCTCTACTACCTATTACTTGGAGCAAGTTGGTTCCTAACAATACTCCATCCCTAGAAAGCCGACGTCCGGCGGCTACTCTAGCGATACTTCACTCGGCCACACCCGGTCAGAACCCTCCGTCGGTTCCATTCCGGAACGTCAACAACCGACTCTGATACCATTGTTAAGTACTTAAGCACCTTGGAGAACCACATCCCAAAAGCTAGCAATTGGGGTTGGAGAGCCAAGCCACTTAAGTACCAGATGGTCATCCCATTCTAACCAATGTGGGACAAATACATCCCATACTACCTTGGTCTGTAACAGAATAGTTACTGTCAAAGATGGAAGAAGATTGTCATGAACGGCCAGGTCACAGGTTGAATGGTGGGGGGTTTCGGGTCGAATGGATGTGGGTTGCGAGATTAGTTGCAAAGCCAAATAGACGACAATGCAACGAGAAGATGGTTGAAGGCTAGGTTATAGATTAGGATGGAAAGGTTTTAGAGTCAAGAGGGATTAGGAGAGAGATATAAAGGACAGAGGGCGACGAAGGGAGGAAGCGAATGGTCAGCATCATCCAAGAAGTGGTGGCTAGGTTGAGATTGATGGGAGGGGAAGGGGATGCGCGCGCGAGAGAGTTTGGATAGATAGTAGGTCTTGTTCTTCTAGAAATGATCCCAAGAATATGTTGCTGCACACCACATTACATGAGCTTGTGCATTATTTTTTTGTGGATAAAGCATAGAGATCAGGGACTCAACTGTCAAGGGAATGTTGGCTGTCCAGTTGTCATGACGGAAGCAGATATTGATATCCCCTCAACTTTACACATGGTTTTTGCCTCCATCAGAATGGGAAAATTGAATATGGCAGCCCATAGATTTTTTCCTTAGAAAGGCTTTCTCATAAAATACTGATAGTAACTTGGTTTTATATTTACTGTTTTGGCTCAAATTAGCCTAGGAAGCCGAGACCTCCTCCTTACAAGCTCGCAAGCTGAATTTAGATAAAAAACTTCTATGCCTATCCCCCTTCCCCTCTTCTTGCTTTATACTAATTTAGTTACAAAAATAACAAATTTTCTCTAACTACCTTTATTTCCTTCTTCTTCCTCATTTACATTTGTACCCTCTTCCTATTTTTCTTGTTGATTCTTCTTTCATATTTTCTAAATATAGGAGGTCTATCATTACCCTCCTCCAAAGCACCACCTTGTCCTCAAGGTGAAAGTCTGGAAATTGTTCAACGATAAGTGCTCCTCCTTCCCATGTTGCATCTTCGATTGGTAGGCTTTCCCATTGGATGAGTACTTCAAAATCGGTAGGTGATAATATGGTGGTGCTGATCTTCCGGATCCCCAAAACTGCCATTGGTTTGAGTTTGTGTTGCTCTCCTAATTGCCAGGCTGGTGGTGCAGTGATTCTCGGCAATAGGGCGACGAAGGGAGGAAGCGAATGGTCAGCATCATCCAAGAAGTGGTGGCTAGGTTGAGATTGATGGGAGGGGAAGGGGATGCGCGCGCGAGAGAGTTTGGATAGATAGTAGGTCTTGTTCTTCTAGAAATGATCCCAAGAATATGTTGCTGCACACCACATTACATGAGCTTGTGCATTATTTTTTTGTGGATAAAGCATAGAGATCAGGGACTCAACTGTCAAGGGAATGTTGGCTGTCCAGTTGTCATGACGGAAGCAGATATTGATATCCCCTCAACTTTACACATGGTTTTTGCCTCCATCAGAATGGGAAAATTGAATATGGCAGCCCATAGATTTTTTCCTTAGAAAGGCTTTCTCATAAAATACTGATAGTAACTTGGTTTTATATTTACTGTTTTGGCTCAAATTAGCCTAGGAAGCCGAGACCTCCTCCTTACAAGCTCGCAAGCTGAATTTAGATAAAAAACTTCTATGCCTATCCCCCTTCCCCTCTTCTTGCTTTATACTAATTTAGTTACAAAAATAACAAATTTTCTCTAACTACCTTTATTTCCTTCTTCTTCCTCATTTACATTTGTACCCTCTTCCTATTTTTCTTGTTGATTCTTCTTTCATATTTTCTAAATATAGGAGGTCTATCATTACCCTCCTCCAAAGCACCACCTTGTCCTCAAGGTGAAAGTCTGGAAATTGTTCAACGATAAGTGCTCCTCCTTCCCATGTTGCATCTTCGATTGGTAGGCTTTCCCATTGGATGAGTACTTCAAAATCGGTAGGTGATAATATGGTGGTGCTGATCTTCCGGATCCCCAAAACTGCCATTGGTTTGAGTTTGTGTTGCTCTCCTAATTGCCAGGCTGGTGGTGCAGTGATTCTCGGCAATAGGGCGACGAAGGGAGGAAGCGAATGGTCAGCATCATCCAAGAAGTGGTGGCTAGGTTGAGATTGATGGGAGGGGAAGGGGATGCGCGCGCGAGAGAGTTTGGATAGATAGTAGGTCTTGTTCTTCTAGAAATGATCCCAAGAATATGTTGCTGCACACCACATTACATGAGCTTGTGCATTATTTTTTTGTGGATAAAGCATAGAGATCAGGGACTCAACTGTCAAGGGAATGTTGGCTGTCCAGTTGTCATGACGGAAGCAGATATTGATATCCCCTCAACTTTACACATGGTTTTTGCCTCCATCAGAATGGGAAAATTGAATATGGCAGCCCATAGATTTTTTCCTTAGAAAGGCTTTCTCATAAAATACTGATAGTAACTTGGTTTTATATTTACTGTTTTGGCTCAAATTAGCCTAGGAAGCCGAGACCTCCTCCTTACAAGCTCGCAAGCTGAATTTAGATAAAAAACTTCTATGCCTATCCCCCTTCCCCTCTTCTTGCTTTATACTAATTTAGTTACAAAAATAACAAATTTTCTCTAACTACCTTTATTTCCTTCTTCTTCCTCATTTACATTTGTACCCTCTTCCTATTTTTCTTGTTGATTCTTCTTTCATATTTTCTAAATATAGGAGGTCTATCATTACCCTCCTCCAAAGCACCACCTTGTCCTCAAGGTGAAAGTCTGGAAATTGTTCAACGATTTGTGCTCCTCCTTCCCATGTTGCATCTTCGATTGGTAGGCTTTCCCATTGGATGAGTACTTCAAAATCGGTAGGTGATAATATGGTGGTGCTGATCTTCCGGATCCCCAAAACTGCCATTGGTTTGAGTTTGTGTTGCTCTCCTAATTGCCAGGCTGGTGGTGCAGTGATTCTCGGCAATAGGGCGACGAAGGGAGG